>NW_028324235.1:636982-796228 GCF_054372755.1 Phalangium opilio
ACCTGGGATTTGAAACCTGCCGTTGGGGAATGTAAATATCTGGGATTTGAAACCTGCCGTCGGGGGCTGTGAATATCTGGTATTTGAAACGTGACGTTGGGGGCTACTAGTATCTGGGATTTGAAACGTGCCATTTGGGGATGCAAATATCTGGGATTTGAAACGTGCCGTTGGTGGCTTCTAATATCTGGGATTTGATCACTTGCCGCTGGTGGCTACTAACATCAGGGATTTGACCAACTGCAGTTGGTGGCTTCTAATATCTGGGATTTGATCACATGCGGTTGGTGGCTTCTAATATCTGGGATTTGATCATCTGCCGGTTGGTGGCTTCTAATATCTGGGATTTGATCACCTGCCGGTTGGTGGCTTCTAAAATCTGGGATTTGATTCCTGCCGTTGGTGCCTTCTAATATCTGGGATTTGATCACCTGCCGTTGGTGGCTTCTAATATCCGGGATTTGATCACATGCGGTTGGGGGCTTCTAATATCTGGGATTTGTTTCCTGCCGTTGGGGGCTTCTAATATCTGGGATTTGTTTCCTGCCGTTGCGGGGCTTCTAATATCTGGGATTTGATCACCTGCCGTTGGTGGCTTCTAATATCTGGGATTTGATCACCTGCCGTTGGTGGCTTCTAATATCTGGGATTTGATCACTTGCCGTTGGTGGCTTCTAATATCTGGGATTTGATCACCTGCCGTTGGTGGCTTCTAATATCTGGGATTTGATCACTTGCCGTTGGTGGCTTCTAATATCTGGGATTTGATCACCTGTCTTTGATGGCTTCTAATATCTGGCGTTTGAATCCTGCCGTTGGGGGCTTCTAACATCTGGAATTTGATCACCTGCCGTTGGTGCCTTCTAATATCTGGGATTTGATCACCTGCGGTTGGTGGCATCTAATATCTGCGATTTGATCACCTGCCGTTGGTGGCTACTAATATCTGGGATTTGATCACCTGCCGTTGGTGGCTTCTAATATCTGGGATTTGATCACATGCGGTTGGTGGCTTCTTATATCTGGGATTTGATCACCTGCCGGTTGGTGGCTTCTAAAATCTGGGATTTGATTCCTGCCGTTGGTGCCTTCTAATATCTGGGATTTGATCACCTGCCGTTGGTGGCTTCTAATATCCGGGATTTGATCACATGCGGTTGGGGGCTTCTAATATCAGGGATTTGATCACTTGCCGTTGGTGGCTTCTAATATCTGGGATTTGATCACCTGCCGTTGGTGGCTTCTAATATCTGGGATTCGATCACTTGCCGTTGGTGGCTTCTAATATCTGGGATTTGATCACCTGCCGTTGGTGGCTTCTAATATCTGGGATTTCATCATCTGCGGTTGGTGGCTTCTAATATCTGGGATTTCATCACCTGCGGTTGGTGGCTTCTAATATCTGGGATTTCATCACCTGCGGTTGGTGGCTTATAATATCTGGGATTTCATCACCTGCGGTTGGTGGCTTCTAATATCTGGGATTTGATCACCTGCCGTTGGTGGCTTCTAATATCTGGGATTTGATCACCTGCCGTTGGTGGCTTCTAATATCTGGGATTTGATCACCTGCGGTTGGTGGCATCTAATATCTGGGATTTGATCACCTGCCGTTGGTGGCTTCTAATATCTGGGATTTCATCACCTGCCGCTGGTGGCTTCTAATATCTGGGATTTCATCACCTGCGGTTGGTGGCTTCTAATATCTGGGATTTCATCACCTGCGGTTGGTGGCTTCTAATATCTGGGATTTCATTACCTGCGGTTGGTGGCTTCTAATATCTGGGATTTGAAACCTGCCGTTGGGGGCTGTGAATATTTGGTATTTAAAACGTGGTGTTGGGGGCTACTAGTATCTGGGATTTGAAACTTGCCTTTGGGGGCTACTAGTATCTGGGATTTGAAACGTGCCTTTGGGGGCTACTAGTATCTGGGATTTGAATCGTGCCTTGGGGGCTACTAGTATCTGGGATTTTAAACGTGCCATAGGGGGCTGCTAATACCTGGGATTTGAAACCTGCCGTTGGGGAATGTAAATATCTGGGATTTGAAACCTGCCGTCGGGGGCTGTGAATATCTGGTATTTGAAACGTGACGTTGGGGGCTACTAGTATCTGGGATTTGAAACGTGCCATTTGGGGATGCAAATATCTGGGATTTGAAACGTGCCGTTGGTGGCTTCTAATATCTGGGATTTGATCACTTGCCGCTGGTGGCTACTAACATCAGGGATTTGACCACCTGCAGTTGGTGGCTTCTAATATCTGGGATTTGATCACATGCGGTTGGTGGCTTCTAATATCTGGGATTTGATCACCTGCCGGTTGGTGGCTTCTAATATCTGGGATTTGATCACCTGCCGGTTGGTGGCTTCTAAAATCTGGGATTTGATTCCTGCCGTTGGTGCCTTCTAATATCTGGGATTTGATCACCTGCCGTTGGTGGCTTCTAATATCCGGGATTTGATCACATGCGGTTGGGGGCTTCTAATATCTGGGATTTGTTTCCTGCCGTTGGGGGCTTCTAATATCTGGGATTTGTTTCCTGCCGTTGCGGGGCTTCTAATATCTGGGATTTGATCACCTGCCGTTGGTGGCTTCTAATATCTGGGATTTGATCACCTGCCGTTGGTGGCTTCTAATATCTGGGATTTGATCACTTGCCGTTGGTGGCTTCTAATATCTGGGATTTGATCACCTGCCGTTGGTGGCTTCTAATATCTGGGATTTGATCACTTGCCGTTGGTGGCTTCTAATATCTGGGATTTGATCACCTGTCTTTGATGGCTTCTAATATCTGGCGTTTGAATCCTGCCGTTGGGGGCTTCTAACATCTGGAATTTGATCACCTGCCGTTGGTGCCTTCTAATATCTAGGATTTGATCACCTGCGGTTGGTGGCATCTAATATCTGCGATTTGATCACCTGCCGTTGGTGGCTACTAATATCTGGGATTTGATCACCTGCCGTTGGTGGCTTCTAATATCTGGGATTTGATCACTTGCCGTTGGTGGCTTCTAATATCTGGGATTTGATCACCTGCCGTTGGTGGCTTCTAATATCTGGGATTTGATCACTTGCCGTTGGTGGCTTCTAATATCTGGGATTTGATCACTTGCCGTTGGTGGCTTCTAATATCTGGGATTTGATCACCTGCCGTTGGTGGCTTCTAATATCTGGGATTTGATCACCTGCCATTGGTGGCTTCTAATATCTGGGATTTCATCACCTGCCGCTGGTGGCTTCTAATATCTGGGATTTCACCACCTGCGGTTGGTGGCTTCTAATATCTGGGATTTCATCACCTGCGGTTGGTGGCTTCTAATATCTGGGATTTCATCATCTGCGGTTGGTGGCATCTAATATCTGGGATTTGATCACCTGCCGTTGGTGGCTTCTAATATCTGGGATTTCATCACCTGCCGCTGGTGGCTTCTAATATCTGGGATTTCATCACCTGCCGCTGGTGGCTTCTAATATCTGGGATTTCATCACCTGCGGTTGGTGGCTTCTAATATCTGGGATTTCATTACCTGCGGTTAGTGGCTTCTAATATCTGGGATTTGAAACCTGCCGTTGGGGGCTGTGAATATTTGGTATTTAAAACGTGGTGTTGGGGGCTACTAGTATCTGGGATTTGAAACTTGCCTTTGGGGGCTACTAGTATCTGGGATTTGAAACGTGCCTTTGGGGGCTACTAGTATCTGGGATTTGAATCGTGCCTTGGGGGCTACTAGTATCTGGGATTTTAAACGTGCCATAGGGGGCTGCAAATACCTGGGATTTGAAACCTGCCGTTGGGGAATGTAAATATCTGGGATTTGAAACCTGCCGTCGGGGGCTGTGAATATCTGGTATTTGAAACGTGACGTTGGGGGCTACTAGTATCTGGGATTTGAAACGTGCCATTTGGGGATGCAAATATCTGGGATTTGAAACGTGCCGTTGGTGGCTTCTAATATCTGGGATTTGATCACTTGCCGCTGGTGGCTACTAACATCAGGGATTTGACCACCTGCAGTTGGTGACTTCTAATATCTGGGATTTGATCACATGCGGTTGGTGGCTTCTAATATCTGGGATTTGATCATCTGCCGGTTGGTGGCTTCTAATATCTGGGATTTGATCACCTGCCGGTTGGTGGCTTCTAAAATCTGGGATTTGATTCCTGCCGTTGGTGCCTTCTAATATCTGGGATTTGATCACCTGCCGTTGGTGGCTTCTAATATCCGGGATTTGATCACATGCGGTTGGGGGCTTCTAATATCTGGGATTTGTTTCCTGCCGTTGGGGGCTTCTAATATCTGGGATTTGTTTCCTGCCGTTGCGGGGCTTCTAATATCTGGGATTTGATCACCTGCCGTTGGTGGCTTCTAATATCTGGGATTTGATCACCTGCCGTTGGTGGCTTCTAATATCTGGGATTTGATCACTTGCCGTTGGTGGCTTCTAATATCTGGGATTTGATCACCTGCCGTTGGTGGCTTCTAATATCTGGGATTTGATCACTTGCCGTTGGTGGCTTCTAATATCTGGGATTTGATCACCTGTCTTTGATGGCTTCTAATATCTGGCGTTTGAATCCTGCCGTTGGGGGCTTCTAACATCTGGAATTTGATCACCTGCCGTTGGTGCCTTCTTATATCTGGGATTTGATCACCTGCGGTTGGTGGCATCTAATATCTGCGATTTGATCACCTGCCGTTGGTGGCTACTAATATCTGGGATTTGATCACCTGCCGTTGGTGGCTTCTAATATCTGGGATTTGATCACTTGCCGTTGGTGGCTTCTAATATCTGGGATTTGATCACCTGCCGTTGGTGGCTTCTAATATCTGGGATTTGATCACCTGCCGTTGGTGGCTTCTAATATCTGGGATTTGATCACTTGCCGTTGGTGGCTTCTAATATCTGGGATTTGATCACCTGCCATTGGTGGCTTATAATATCTGGGATTTGATCACCTGCCGTTGGTGGCTTCTAATATCTGGGATTTCATCACCTGCCGCTGGTGGCTTCTAATATCTGGGATTTCATCACCTGCGGTTGGTGGCTTCTAATATCTGGGATTTCATCACCTGCGGTTGGTGGCTTCTAATATCTGGGATTTCATTACCTGCGGTTGGTGGCTTCTAATATCTGGGATTTGAAACCTGCCGTTGGGGGCTGTGAATATTTGGTATTTAAAACGTGGCGTTGGGGGCTACTAGTATCTGGGATTTGAAACGTGCCTTTGGGGGCTACTAGTATCTGGGATTTGAAACGTGCCTTTGGGGGCTACTAGTATCTGGGATTTGAATCGTGCCTTGGGGGCTACTAGTATCTGGGATTTTAAACGTGCCATTGGGGGCTGCTAATACCTGGGATTTGAAACCTGCCGTTGGGGAATGTAAATATCTGGGATTTGAAACCTGCCGTCGGGGGCTTTGAATATCTGGTATTTGAAACGTGACGTTGGGGGCTACTAGTATCTGGGATTTGAAACGTGACGTTGGGGGCTACTAGTATCTGGGATTTGAAACGTGCCATTTGGGGATGCAAATATCTGGGATTTGAAACGTGCCGTTGGTGGCTTCTAATATCTGGGATTTCATCACCTGCGGTTGGTGGCTTCTAATATCTGGGATTTCATCACCTGCGGTTGGTGGCTTCTAATATCTGGGATTTCATTACCTGCGGTTGGTGGCTTCTAATATCTGGGATTTGAAACCTGCCGTTGGGGGCTGTGAATATTTGGTATTTAAAACGTGGCGTTGGGGGCTACTAGTATCTGGGATTTGAAACGTGCCTTTGGGGGCTACTAGTATCTGGGATTTGAAACGTGCCTTTGGGGGCTACTAGTATCTGGGATTTGAATCGTGCCTTGGGGGCTACTAGTATCTGGGATTTTAAACGTGCCATTGGGGGCTGCTAATACCTGGGATTTGAAACCTGCCGTTGGGGAATGTAAATATCTGGGATTTGAAACCTGCCGTCGGGGGCTTTGAATATCTGGTATTTGAAACGTGACGTTGGGGGCTACTAGTATCTGGGATTTGAAACGTGACGTTGGGGGCTACTAGTATCTGGGATTTGAAACGTGCCATTTGGGGATGCAAATATCTGGGATTTGAAACGTGCCGTTGGTGGCTTCTAATATCTGGGATTTGATCACTTGCCGCTGGTGGCTACTAACATAAGGGATTTGACCACCTGCAGTTGGTGGCTTCTAATATCTGGGATTTGATCACATGCGGTTGGTGGCTTCTTATATCTGGCATTTGATCACCTGCCGGTTGGTGGCTTCTTATATCTGGGATTTGATCACCTGCCGGTTGGTGGCTTCTAAAATCTGGGATTTGATTCCTGCCGTTGATGCCTTCTAATATCTGGGATTTGGTCACCTGCCGTTGGTGGCTTCTAATATCCGGGATTTGATCACATGCGGTTGGGGGCTTCTAATATCAGGGATTTGATCACTTGCCGTTGGTGGCTTCTAATATCTGGGATTTGATCACTTGCCGTTGGTGGCTTCTAATATCTGGGATTTGATCACCTGCCGTTGGTGGCTTCTAATATCTGGGATTCGATCACTTGCCGTTGGTGGCTTCTAATATCTGGGATTTTATCACCTGCCGTTGGTGGCTTCTAATATCTGGGATTTCATCATCTGCGGTTGGTGGCTTCTAATATCTGGGATTTCATCACCTGCGGTTGGTGGCTTCTAATATCTGGGATTCCATCACCTGCGGTTGGTGGCTTATAATATCTGGGATTTCATCACCTGCGGTTGGTGGCTTCTAATATCTGGGATTTGATCACCTGCCGTTGGTGGCTTCTAATATCTGGGATTTGATCACCTGCCGTTGGTGGCTTCTAATATCTGGGATTTGATCACCTGCGGTTGGTGGCATCTAATATCTGGGATTTGATCACCTGCCGTTGGTGGCTTCTAATATCTGGGATTTCATCACCTGCCGCTGGTGGCTTCTAATATCTGGGATTTCATCACCTGCGGTTGGTGGCTTCTAATATCTGGGATTTCATCACCTGCGGTTGGTGGCTTCTAATATCTGGGATTTCATTACCTGCGGTTGGTGGCTTCTAATATCTGGGATTTGAAACCTGCCGTTGGGGGCTGTGAATATTTGGTATTTAAAACGTGGCGTTGGGGGCTACTAGTATCTGGGATTTGAAACTTGCCTTTGGGGGCTACTAGTATCTGGGATTTGAAACGTGCCTTTGGGGGCTACTAGTATCTGGGATTTGAATCGTGCCTTGGGGGCTACTAGTATCTGGGATTTTAAACGTGCCATAGGGGGCTGCTAATACCTGGGATTTGAAACCTGCCGTTGGGGAATGTAAATATCTGGGATTTGAAACCTGCCGTCGGGGGCTGTGAATATCTGGTATTTGAAACGTGACGTTGGGGGCTACTAGTATCTGGGATTTGAAACGTGCCATTTGGGGATGCAAATATCTGGGATTTGAAACGTGCCGTTGGTGGCTTCTAATATCTGGGATTTGATCACTTGCCGCTGGTGGCTACTAACATCAGGGATTTGACCACCTGCAGTTGGTGGCTTCTAATATCTGGGATTTGATCACATGCGGTTGGTGGCTTCTAATATCTGGGATTTGATCACCTGCCGGTTGGTGGCTTCTAATATCTGGGATTTGATCACCTGCCGGTTGGTGGCTTCTAAAATCTGGGATTTGATTCCTGCCGTTGGTGCCTTCTAATATCTGGGATTTGATCACCTGCCGTTGGTGGCTTCTAATATCCGGGATTTGATCACATGCGGTTGGGGGCTTCTAATATCTGGGATTTGTTTCCTGCCGTTGGGGGCTTCTAATATCTGGGATTTGTTTCCTGCCGTTGCGGGGCTTCTAATATCTGGGATTTGATCACCTGCCGTTGGTGGCTTCTAATATCTGGGATTTGATCACCTGCCGTTGGTGGCTTCTAATATCTGGGATTTGATCACCTGCCGGTTGGTGGCTTCTAATATCTGGGATTTGATCACCTGCCGGTTGGTGGCTTCTAAAATCTGGGATTTGATTCCTGCCGTTGGTGCCTTCTAATATCTGGGATTTGATCACCTGCCGTTGGTGGCTTCTAATATCCGGGATTTGATCACATGCGGTTGGGGGCTTCTAATATCTGGGATTTGTTTCCTGCCGTTGGGGGCTTCTAATATCTGGGATTTGTTTCCTGCCGTTGCGGGGCTTCTAATATCTGGGATTTGATCACCTGCCGTTGGTGGCTTCTAATATCTGGGATTTAATCACCTGCCGTTGGTGGCTTCTAATATCTGGGATTTGATCACTTGCCGTTGGTGGCTTCTAATATCTGGGATTTGATCACTTGCCGTTGGTGGCTTCTAATATCTGGGATTTGATCACCTGTCTTTGGTGGCTTCTAATATCTGGGATTTGTTTCCTGCCGTTGCGGGGCTTCTAATATCTGGGATTTGATCACCTGCCGTTGGTGGCTTCTAATATCTGGGATTTGATCACATGCCGTTGGTGGCTTCTAATATCTGGGATTTGATCACCTGCCGTTGGTGGCTTCTAATATCTGGGATTTGATCACTTGCCGTTGGTGGCTTCTAATATCTGGGATTTGATCACCTGCCGTTGGTGGCTTCTAATATCTGGGATTTGATCACCTGCCATTGCTGGCTTCTAATATCTGGGATTTCATCACCTGCCGCTGGTGGCTTCTAATATCTGGGATTTCACCACCTGCGGTTGGTGGCTTCTAATATCTGGGATTTCATCACCTGCGGTTGGTGGCTTCTAATATCTGGGATTTCATCATCTGCGGTTGGTGGCATCTAATATCTGGGATTTGATCACCTGCCGGTTGGTGGCTTCTAAAATCTGGGATTTGATTCCTGCCGTTGGTGCCTTCTAATATCTGGGATTTGATCACCTGCCGTTGGTGGCTTCTAATATCCGGGATTTGATCACATGCGGTTGGGGGCTTCTAATATCTGGGATTTGTTTCCTGCCGTTGGGGGCTTCTAATATCTGGGATTTGTTTCCTGCCGTTGCGGGGCTTCTAATATCTGGGATTTGATCACCTGCCGTTGGTGGCTTCTAATATCTGGGATTTGATCACCTGCCGTTGGTGGCTTCTAATATCTGGGATTTGATCACTTGCCGTTGGTGGCTTCTAATATCTGGGATTTGATCACCTGCCGTTGGTGGCTTCTAATATCTGGGATTTGATCACCTGCCGTTGGTGGCTTCTAATATCTGGGATTTGATCACTTGCCGTTGGTGGCTTCTAATATCTGGGATTTGATCACCTGCCATTGGTGGCTTCTAATATCTGGGATTTGATCACCTGCCGTTGGTGGCTTCTAATATCCGGGATTTGATCACCTGCCGTTGGTGGCTTCTAATATCTGGGATTTGATCACTTGCCGTTGGTGGCTTCTAATATCTGGGATTTGATCACCTGCCGTTGGTGGCTTCTAATATCTGGGATTTGATCACCTGCCATTGGTGGCTTCTAATATCTGGGATTTTATCACCTGCCGCTGGTGGCTTCTAATATCTGGGATTTCACCACCTGCGGTTGGTGGCTTCTAATATCTGGGATTTCATCACCTGCGGTTGGTGGCTTCTAATATCTGGGATTTCATCATCTGCGGTTGGTGGCATCTAATATCTGGGATTTGATCACCTGCCGGTTGGTGGCTTCTAAAATCTGGGATTTGATTCCTGCCGTTGGTGCCTTCTAATATCTGGGATTTGATCACCTGCCGTTGGTGGCTTCTAATATCCGGGATTTGATCACATGCGGTTGGGGGCTTCTAATATCTGGGATTTGTTTCCTGCCGTTGGGGGCTTCTAATATCTGGGATTTGTTTCCTGCCGTTGCGGGGCTTCTAATATCTGGGATTTGATCACCTGCCGTTGGTGGCTTCTAATATCTGGGATTTGATCACCTGCCGTTGGTGGCTTCTAATATCTGGGATTTGATCACTTGCCGTTGGTGGCTTCTAATATCTGGGATTTGATCACCTGCCGTTGGTGGCTTCTAATATCTGGGATTTGATCACCTGCCGTTGGTGGCTTCTAATATCTGGGATTTGATCACTTGCCGTTGGTGGCTTCTAATATCTGGGATTTGATCACCTGCCGTTGGTGGCTTCTAATATCTGGGATTTGATCACCTGCCATTGGTGGCTTCTAATATCTGGGATTTGATCACCTGCCGTTGGTGGCTTCTAATATCCGGGATTTGATCACATGCGGTTGGGGGCTTCTAATATCAGGGATTTGATCACTTGCCGTTGGTGGCTTCTAATATCTGGGATTTGATCACCTGCCGTTGGTGGCTTCTAATATCTGGGATTCGATCACTTGCCGTTGGTGGCTTCTAATATCTGGGATTTGATCACCTGCCGTTGGTGGCTTCTAATATCTGCGATTTGATCACCTGCCGTTGGTGGCTACTAATATCTGGGATTTGATCACCTGCCGTTGGTGGCTTCTAATATCTGGGATTTGATCACTTGCCGTTGGTGGCTTCTAATATCCGGGATTTAATCACATGCGGTTGGGGGCTTCTAATATCTGGGATTTGATCACTTGCCGTTGGTGGCTTCTAATATCTGGGATTTGTTTCCTGCCGTTGCGGGGCTTCTAATATCTGGGATTTGATCACCTGCCGTTGGTGGCTTCTAATATCTGGGATTTGATCACCTGCCGTTGGTGGCTTCTAATATCTGGGATTTGATCACTTGCCGTTGGTGGCTTCTAATATCTGGGATTTGATCACTTGCCGTTGGTGGCTTCTAATATCTGGGATTTGATCACCTGTCTTTGATGGCTTCTAATATCTGGCGTTTGAATCCTGCCGTTGGGGGCTTCTAACATCTGGAATTTGATCACCTGCCGTTGGTGCCTTCTAATATCTGGGATTTGATCACCTGCGGTTGGTGGCATCTAATATCTGCGATTTGATCACCTGCCGTTGGTGGCTACTAATATCTGGGATTTGATCACCTGCCGTTGGTGGCTTCTAATATCTGGGATTTGATCACCTGCCGTTGGTGGCTTCTAATATCTGGGATTTGATCACCTGCCATTGCTGGCTTCTAATATCTGGGATTTCATCACCTGCCGCTGGTGGCTTCTAATATCTGGGATTTCACCACCTGCGGTTGGTGGCTTCTAATATCTGGGATTTCATCACCTGCGGTTGGTGGCTTCTAATATCTGGGATTTCATCATCTGCGGTTGGTGGCATCTAATATCTGGGATTTGATCACCTGCCGGTTGGTGGCTTCTAAAATCTGGGATTTGATTCCTGCCGTTGGTGCCTTCTAATATCTGGGATTTGATCACCTGCCGTTGGTGGCTTCTAATATCCGGGATTTGATCACATGCGGTTGGGGGCTTCTAATATCTGGGATTTGTTTCCTGCCGTTGGGGGCTTCTAATATCTGGGATTTGTTTCCTGCCGTTGCGGGGCTTCTAATATCTGGGATTTGATCACCTGCCGTTGGTGGCTTCTAATATCTGGGATTTGATCACCTGCCGTTGGTGGCTTCTAATATCTGGGATTTGATCACTTGCCGTTGGTGGCTTCTAATATCTGGGATTTGATCACCTGCCGTTGGTGGCTTCTAATATCTGGGATTTGATCACCTGCCGTTGGTGGCTTCTAATATCTGGGATTTGATCACTTGCCGTTGGTGGCTTCTAATATCTGGGATTTGATCACCTGCCATTGGTGGCTTCTAATATCTGGGATTTGATCACCTGCCGTTGGTGGCTTCTAATATCCGGGATTTGATCACCTGCCGTTGGTGGCTTCTAATATCTGGGATTTGATCACTTGCCGTTGGTGGCTTCTAATATCTGGGATTTGATCACCAGCCGTTGGTGGCTTCTAATATCTGGGATTTGATCACCTGCCGCTGGTGGCTTCTAATATCTGGGATTTTATCACCTGCCGCTGGTGGCTTCTAATATCTGGGATTTCATCACCTGCGGTTGGTGGCTTCTAATATCTGGGATTTCATCATCTGCGGTTGGTGGCATCTAATATCTGGGATTTGATCACCTGCGGTTGGTGGCATCTAATATCTGGGATTTGATCACCTGCCGGTTGGTGGCTTCTAAAATCTGGGATTTGATTCCTGCCGTTGGTGCCTTCTAATATCTGGGATTTGATCACCTGCCGTTGGTGGCTTCTAATATCCGGGATTTGATCACATGCGGTTGGGGGCTTCTAATATCTGGGATTTGTTTCCTGCCGTTGGGGGCTTCTAATATCTGGGATTTGTTTCCTGCCGTTGCGGGGCTTCTAATATCTGGGATTTGATCACCTGCCGTTGGTGGCTTCTAATATCTGGGATTTGATCACCTGCCGTTGGTGGCTTCTAATATCTGGGATTTGATCACTTGCCGTTGGTGGCTTCTAATATCTGGGATTTGATCACCTGCCGTTGGTGGCTTCTAATATCTGGGATTTGATCACCTGCCGTTGGTGGCTTCTAATATCTGGGATTTGATCACTTGCCGTTGGTGGCTTCTAATATCTGGGATTTGATCACCTGCCGTTGGTGGCTTCTAATATCTGGGATTTGATCACCTGCCATTGGTGGCTTCTAATATCTGGGATTTGATCACCTGCCGTTGGTGGCTTCTAATATCCGGGATTTGATCACATGCGGTTGGGGGCTTCTAATATCAGGGATTTGATCATTTGCCGTTGGTGGCTTCTAATATCTGGGATTTGATCACCTGCCGTTGGTGGCTTCTAATATCTGGGATTCGATCACTTGCCGTTGGTGGCTTCTAATATCTGGGATTTGATCACCTGCCGTTGGTGGCTTCTAATATCTGCGATTTGATCACCTGCCGTTGGTGGCTACTAATATCTGGGATTTGATCACCTGCCGTTGGTGGCTTCTAATATCTGGGATTTGATCACTTGCCGTTGGTGGCTTCTAATATCCGGGATTTAATCACATGCGGTTGGGGGCTTCTAATATCTGGGATTTGATCACTTGCCGTTGGTGGCTTCTAATATCTGGGATTTGTTTCCTGCCGTTGCGGGGCTTCTAATATCTGGGATTTGATCACCTGCCGTTGGTGGCTTCTAATATCTGGGATTTGATCACCTGCCGTTGGTGGCTTCTAATATCTGGGATTTGATCACTTGCCGTTGGTGGCTTCTAATATCTGGGATTTGATCACTTGCCGTTGGTGGCTTCTAATATCTGGGATTTGATCACCTGTCTTTGATGGCTTCTAATATCTGGCGTTTGAATCCTGCCGTTGGGGGCTTCTAACATCTGGAATTTGATCACCTGCCGTTGGTGCCTTCTAATATCTGGGATTTGATCACCTGCGGTTGGTGGCATCTAATATCTGCGATTTGATCACCTGCCGTTGGTGGCTACTAATATCTGGGATTTGATCACCTGCCGTTGGTGGCTTCTAATATCTGGGATTTGATCACCTGCCGTTGGTGGCTTCTAATATCTGGGATTTGATCACCTGCCGTTGGTGGCTTCTAATATCTGGGATTTGATCACCTGCCGTTGGTGGCTTCTAATATCTGGGATTTGATCACTTGCCGTTGGTGGCTTCTAATATCTGGGATTTGATCACCTGCCGTTGGTGGCTTCTAATATCTGGGATTTGATCACCTGCCATTGGTGGCTTCTAATATCTGGGATTTCATCACCTGCCGCTGGTGGCTTCTAATATCTGGGATTTCACCAACTGCGGTTGGTGGCTTCTAATATCTGGGATTTCATCACCTGCGGTTGGTGGCTTCTAATATCTGGGATTTCATCATCTGCGGTTGGTGGCATCTAATATCTGGGATTTGATCACCTGCCGGTTGGTGGCTTCTAAAATCTGGGATTTGATTCCTGCCGTTGGTGCCTTCTAATATCTGGGATTTGATCACCTGCCGTTGGTGGCTTCTAATATCTGGGATTTGATCACCTGCCGTTGGTGGCTTCTAATATCTGCGATTTGATCACCTGCCGTTGGTGGCTACTAATATCTGGGATTTGATCACCTGCCGTTGGTGGCTTCTAATATCTGGGATTTGATCACTTGCCGTTGGTGGCTTCTAATATCCGGGATTTAATCACATGCGGTTGGGGGCTTCTAATATCTGGGATTTGATCACTTGCCGTTGGTGGCTTCTAATATCTGGGATTTGTTTCCTGCCGTTGCGGGGCTTCTAATATCTGGGATTTGATCACCTGCCGTTGGTGGCTTCTAATATCTGGGATTTGATCACCTGCCGTTGGTGGCTTCTAATATCTGGGATTTGATCACTTGCCGTTGGTGGCTTCTAATATCTGGGATTTGATCACTTGCCGTTGGTGGCTTCTAATATCTGGGATTTGATCACCTGTCTTTGATGGCTTCTAATATCTGGCGTTTGAATCCTGCCGTTGGGGGCTTCTAACATCTGGAATTTGATCACCTGCCGTTGGTGCCTTCTAATATCTGGGATTTGATCACCTGCGGTTGGTGGCATCTAATATCTGCGATTTGATCACCTGCCGTTGGTGGCTACTAATATCTGGGATTTGATCACCTGCCGTTGGTGGCTTCTAATATCTGGGATTTGATCACCTGCCGTTGGTGGCTTCTAATATCTGGGATTTGATCACCTGCCGTTGGTGGCTTCTAATATCTGGGATTTGATCACCTGCCGTTGGTGGCTTCTAATATCTGGGATTTGATCACTTGCCGTTGGTGGCTTCTAATATCTGGGATTTGATCACCTGCCGTTGGTGGCTTCTAATATCTGGGATTTGATCACCTGCCATTGGTGGCTTCTAATATCTGGGATTTCATCACCTGCCGCTGGTGGCTTCTAATATCTGGGATTTCACCAACTGCGGTTGGTGGCTTCTAATATCTGGGATTTCATCACCTGCGGTTGGTGGCTTCTAATATCTGGGATTTCATCATCTGCGGTTGGTGGCATCTAATATCTGGGATTTGATCACCTGCCGGTTGGTGGCTTCTAAAATCTGGGATTTGATTCCTGCCGTTGGTGCCTTCTAATATCTGGGATTTGATCACCTGCCGTTGGTGGCTTCTAATATCCGGGATTTGATCACATGCGGTTGGGGGCTTCTAATATCTGGGATTTGTTTCCTGCCGTTGGGGGCTTCTAATATCTGGGATTTGTTTCCTGCCGTTGCGGGGCTTCTAATATCTGGGATTTGATCACCTGCCGTTGGTGGCTTCTAATATCTGGGATTTGATCACCTGCCGTTGGTGGCTTCTAATATCTGGGATTTGATCACTTGCCGTTGGTGGCTTCTAATATCTGGGATTTGATCACCTGCCGTTGGTGGCTTCTAATATCTGGGATTTGATCACCTGCCATTGGTGGCTTCTAATATCTGGGATTTGATCACCTGCCGTTGGTGGCTTCTAATATCCGGGATTTGATCACATGCGGTTGGGGGCTTCTAATATCAGGGATTTGATCACTTGCCGTTGGTGGCTTCTAATATCTGGGATTTGATCACCTGCCGTTGGTGGCTTCTAATATCTGGGATTCGATCACTTGCCGTTGGTGGCTTCTAATATCTGGGATTTGATCACCTGCCGTTGGTGGCTTCTAATATCTGCGATTTGATGACCTGCCGTTGGTGGCTACTAATATCTGGGATTTGATCACCTGCCGTTGGTGGCTTCTAATATCTGGGATTTGATCACTTGCCGTTGGTGGCTTCTAATATCCGGGATTTGATCACATGCGGTTGGGGGCTTCTAATATCTGGGATTTGTTTCCTGCCGTTGGGGGCTTCTAATATCTGGGATTTGTTTCCTGCCGTTGCGGGGCTTCTAATATCTGGGATTTGATCACCTGCCGTTGGTGGCTTCTAATATCTGGGATTTGATCACCTGCCGTTGGTGGCTTCTAATATCTGGGATTTGATCACTTGCCGTTGGTGGCTTCTAATATCTGGGATTTGATCACTTGCCGTTGGTGGCTTCTAATATCTGGGATTTGATCACCTGTCTTTGATGGCTTCTAATATCTGGCGTTTGAATCCTGCCGTTGGGGGCTTCTAACATCTGGAATTTGATCACCTGCCGTTGGTGCCTTCTAATATCTGGGATTTGATCACCTGCGGTTGGTGGCATCTAATATCTGCGATTTGATCACCTGCCGTTGGTGGCTACTAATATCTGGGATTTGATCACCTGCCGTTGGTGGCTTCTAATATCTGGGATTTGATCACCTGCCGTTGGTGGCTTCTAATATCTGGGATTTGATCACCTGCCGTTGGTGGCTTCTAATATCTGGGATTTGATCACCTGCCGTTGGTGGCTTCTAATATCTGGGATTTGATCACTTGCCGTTGGTGGCTTCTAATATCTGGGATTTGATCACCTGCCATTGGTGGCTTCTAATATCTGGGATTTCATCACCTGCCGCTGGTGGCTTCTAATATCTGGGATTTCACCACCTGCGGTTGGTGGCTTCTAATATCTGGGATTTCATCACCTGCGGTTGGTGGCTTCTAATATCTGGGATTTCATCATCTGCGGTTGGTGGCATCTAATATCTGGGATTTGATCACCTGCCGGTTGGTGGCTTCTAAAATCTGGGATTTGATTCCTGCCGTTGGTGCCTTCTAATATCTGGGATTTGATCACCTGCCGTTGGTGGCTTCTAATATCCGGGATTTGATCACTTGCCGTTGGTGGCTTCTAATATCTGGGATTTGATCACCTGCCGTTGGTGGCTTCTAATATCTGGGATTTCATCACCTGCCATTGGTGGCTTCTAATATCTGGGATTTGATCACCTGCCGTTGGTGGCTTCTAATATCTGGGATTTGATCACCTGCCATTGGTGGCTTCTAATATCTGGGATTTGATCACCTGCCGTTGGTGGCTTCTAATATCCGGGATTTGATCACATGCGGTTGGGGGCTTCTAATATCAGGGATTTGATCACTTGCCGTTGGTGGCTTCTAATATCTGGGATTTGATCACCTGCCGTTGGTGGCTTCTAATATCTGGGATTCGATCACTTGCCGTTGGTGGCTTCTAATATCTGGGATTTGATCACCTGCCGTTGGTGGCTTCTAATATCTGCGATTTGATCACCTGCCGTTGGTGGCTACTAATATCTGGGATTTGATCACCTGCCGTTGGTGGCTTCTAATATCTGGGATTTGATCACTTGCCGTTGGTGGCTTCTAATATCTGGGATTTGATCACCTGCCGTTGGTGGCTTCTAATATCTGGGATTTTATCACCTGCCGTTGGTGGCTTCTAATATCTGGGATTTGATCACTTGCCGTTGGTGGCTTCTAATATCTGGGATTTGATCACCTGCCGTTGGTGGCTTCTAATATCTGGGATTTGATCACCTGCCATTGGTGGCTTCTAATATCTGGGATTTCATCACCTGCCGCTGGTGGCTTCTAATATCTGGGATTTCACCACCTGCGGTTGGTGGCTTCTAATATCTGGGATTTCATCACCTGCGGTTGGTGGCTTCCAATATCTGGGATTTCATCATCTGCGGTTGGTGGCATCTAATATCTGGGATTTGATCACCTGCCGTTGGTGGCTTCTAATATCTGGGATTTCATCACCTGCCGCTGGTGGCTTCTAATATCTGGGATTTCATCACCTGCGGTTGGTGGCTTCTAATATCTGGGATTTCATCACCTGCGGTTGGTGGCTTCTAATATCTGGGATTTCATTACCTGCGGTTGGTGGCTTCTAATATCTGGGATTTGAAACCTGCCGTTGGGGGCTGTGAATATTTGGTATTTAAAACGTGGCGTTGGGGGCTACTAGTATCTGGGATTTGAAACGTGCCTTTGGGGGCTACTAGTATCTGGGATTTGAAACGTGCCTTTGGGGGCTACTAGTATCTGGGATTTGAATCGTGCCTTGGGGGCTACTAGTATCTGGGATTTTAAACGTGCCATTGGGGGCTGCTAATACCTGGGATTTGAAACCTGCCGTTGGGGAATGTAAATATCTGGGATTTGAAACCTGCCGTCGGGGGCTTTGAATATCTGGTATTTGAAACGTGACGTTGGGGGCTACTAGTATCTGGGATTTGAAACGTGACGTTGGGGGCTACTAGTATCTGGGATTTGAAACGTGCCATTTGGGGATGCAAATATCTGGGATTTGAAACGTGCCGTTGGTGGCTTCTAATATCTGGGATTTGATCACTTGCCGCTGGTGGCTACTAACATCAGGGATTTGACCACCTGCAGTTGGTGGCTTCTAATATCTGGGATTTCATCACATGCGGTTGGTGGCTTCTAATATCTGGGATTTGATCACCTGCCGGTTGGTGGCTTCTTATATCTGGGATTTGATCACCTGCCGGTTGGTGGCTTCTAAAATCTGGGATTTGATTCCTGCCGTTGGTGCCTTCTAATATCTGGGATTTGATCACCTGCCGTTGGTGGCTTCTAATATCCGGGATTTGATCACATGCGGTTGGGGGCTTCTAATATCAGGGATTTGATCACTTGCCGTTGGTGGCTTCTAATATCAGGGATTTGATCACTTGCCGTTGGTGGCTTCTAATATCTGGGATTTGATCACCTGCCGTTGGTGGCTTCTAATATCTGGGATTCGATCACTTGCCGTTGGTGGCTTCTAATATCTGGGATTTGATCACCTGCCGTTGGTGGCTTCTAATATCTGGGATTTCATCATCTGCGGTTGGTGGCTTCTAATATCTGGGATTTCATCACCTGCGGTTGGTGGCTTCTAATATCTGGGATTTCATCACCTGCGGTTGGTGGCTTATAATATCTGGGATTTCATCACCTGCGGTTGGTGGCTTCTAATATCTGGGATTTGATCACCTGCCGTTGGTGGCTTCTAATATCTGGGATTTGATCACCTGCCGTTGGTGGCTTCTAATATCTGGGATTTGATCACCTGCGGTTGGTGGCATCTAATATCTGGGATTTCATCACCTGCCGTTGGTGGCTTCTAATATCTGGGATTTCATCACCTGCCGCTGGTGGCTTCTAATATCTGGGATTTCATCACCTGCGGTTGGTGGCTTCTAATATCTGGGATTTCATCACCTGCGGTTGGTGGCTTCTAATATCTGGGATTTCATTACCTGCGGTTGGTGGCTTCTAATATCTGGGATTTGAAACCTGCCGTTGGGGGCTGTGAATATTTGGTATTTAAAACGTGGCGTTGGGGGCTACTAGTATCTGGGATTTGAAACTTGCCTTTGGGGGCTACTAGTATCTGGGATTTGAAACGTGCCTTTGGGGGCTACTAGTATCTGGGATTTGAATCGTGCCTTGGGGGCTACTAGTATCTGGGATTTTAAACGTGCCATAGGGGGCTGCTAATACCTGGGATTTGAAACCTGCCGTTGGGGAATGTAAATATCTGGGATTTGAAACCTGCCGTCGGGGGCTGTGAATATCTGGTATTTGAAACGTGACGTTGGGGGCTACTAGTATCTGGGATTTGAAACGTGCCATTTGGGGATGCAAATATCTGGGATTTGAAACGTGCCGTTGGTGGCTTCTAATATCTGGGATTTGATCACTTGCCGCTGGTGGCTACTAACATCAGGGATTTGACCACCTGCAGTTGGTGGCTTCTAATATCTGGGATTTGATCACATGCGGTTGGTGGCTTCTAATATCTGGGATTTGATCACCTGCCGGTTGGTGGCTTCTAAAATCTGGGATTTGATTCCTGCCGTTGGTGCCTTCTAATATCTGGGATTTGATCACCTGCCGTTGGTGGCTTCTAATATCCGGGATTTGATCACATGCGGTTGTGGGCTTCTAATATCTGGGATTTGTTTCCTGCCGTTGGGGGCTTCTAATATCTGGGATTTGTTTCCTGCCGTTGCGGGGCTTCTAATATCTGGGATTTGATCACCTGCCGTTGGTGGCTTCTAATATCTGGGATTTGATCACCTGCCGTTGGTGGCTTCTAATATCTGGGATTTGATCACTTGCCGTTGGTGGCTTCTAATATCTGGGATTTGATCACCTGCCGTTGGTGGCTTCTAATATCTGGGATTTGATCACTTGCCGTTGGTGGCTACTAACATCAGGGATTTGACCACCTGGAGTTGGTGGCTTCTAATATCTGGGATTTGATCACATGCGGTTGGTGGCTTCTAATATCTGGGATTTGATCACCTGCCGGTTGGTGGCTTCTAATATCTGGGATTTGATCACCTGCCGGTTGGTGGCTTCTAAAATCTGGGATTTGATTCCTGCCGTTGGTGCCTCTAATATCTGGGATTTGATCACCTGCCGTTGGTGGCTTCTAATATCCGGGATTTGATTACATGCGGTTGGGGGCTTCTAATATCTGGGATTTGATCACCTGCGGTTGGTGGCATCTAATATCTGCGATTTGATCACCTGCCGTTGGTGGCTACTAATATCTGGGATTTGATCACCTGCCGTTGGTGGCTTCTAATATCTGGGATTTGATCACTTGCCGTTGGTGGCTTCTAATATCTGGGATTTGATCACCTGCCGTTGGTGGCTTCTAATATCTGGGATTTGATCACCTGCCGTTGGTGGCTTCTAATATCTGGGATTTGATCACTTGCCGTTGGTGGCTTCTAATATCTGGGATTTGATCACCTGCCGTTGGTGGCTTCTAATATCTGGGATTTGATCACCTGCCATTGGTGGCTTCTAATATCTGGGATTTCATCACCTGCCGCTGGTGGCTTCTAATATCTGGGATTTCACCACCTGCGGTTGGTGGCTTCTAATATCTGGGATATCATTACCTGCGGTTGGTGGCTTCTAATATCTGGGATTTCATCATCTGCGGTTGGTGGCATCTAATATCTGGGATTTGATCACCTGCCGTTGGTGACTTCTAATATCTGGGATTTCATCACCTGCCGCTGGTGGCTTCTAATATCTGGGATTTCATCACCTGCGGTTGGTGGCTTCTAATATCTGGGATTTCATCACCTGCGGTTGGTGGCTTCTAATATCTGGGATTTCATTACCTGCGGTTGGTGGCTTCTAATATCTGGGATTTGAAACCTGCCGTTGGGGGCTGTAAATATTTGGTATTTAAAACGTGGCGTTGGGGGCTACTAGTATCTGGGATTTGAAACGTGCCTTTGGGGGCTACTAGTATCTGGGATTTGAAACGTGCCTTTGGGGGCTACTAGTATCTGGGATTTGAATCGTGCCTTGGGGGCTACTAGTATCTGGGATTTTAAACGTGCCATTGGGGGCTGCTAATACCTGGGATTTGAAACCTGCCGTTGGGGAATGTAAATATCTGGGATTTGAAACCTGCCGTCGGGGGCTTTGAATATCTGGTATTTGAAACGTGACGTTGGGGGCTACTAGTATCTGGGATTTGAAACGTGACGTTGGGGGCTACTAGTATCTGGGATTTGAAACGTGACGTTGGGGGCTACTAGTATCTGGGATTTGAAACGTGCCATTTGGGGATGCAAATATCTGGGATTTGAAACGTGCCGTTGGTGGCTTCTAATATCTGGGATTTGATCACTTGCCGCTGGTGGCTACTAACATCAGGGATTTGACCACCTGCAGTTGGTGGCTTCTAATATCTGGGATTTGATCACATGCGGTTGGTGGCTTCTAATATCTGGGATTTGATCACCTGCCGGTTGGTGGCTTCTTATATCTGGGATTTGATCACCTGCCGGTTGGTGGCTTCTAAAATCTGGGATTTGATTCCTGCCGTTGGTGCCTTCTAATATCTGGGATTTGATCACCTGCCGTTGGTGGCTTCTAATATCCGGGATTTGATCACATGCGGTTGGGGGCTTCTAATATCAGGGATTTGATCACTTGCCGTTGGTGGCTTCTAATATCTGGGATTTGATCACCTGCCGTTGGTGGCTTCTTATATCTGGGATTCGATCACTTTTCGTTGGTGGCTTCTAATATCTGGGATTTGATCACCTGCCGTTGGTGGCTTCTAATATCTGGGATTTCATCATCTGCGGTTGGTGGCTTCTAATATCTGGGATTTCATCACCTGCGGTTGGTGGCTTCTAATATCTGGGATTTCATCACCTGCGGTTGGTGGCTTATAATATCTGGGATTTCATCACCTGCGGTTGGTGGCTTCTAATATCTGGGATTTGATCACCTGCCGTTGGTGGCTTCTAATATCTGGGATTTGATCACCTGCCGTTGGTGGCTTCTAATATCTGGGATTTGATCACCTGCGGTTGGTGGCATCTAATATCTGGGATTTGATCACCTGCCGTTGGTGGCTTCTAATATCTGGGATTTCATCACCTGCCGCTGGTGGCTTCTAATATCTGGGATTTCATCACCTGCGGTTGGTGGCTTCTAATATCTGGGATTTCATCACCTGCGGTTGGTGGCTTCTAATATCTGGGATTTCATTACCTGCGGTTGGTGGCTTCTAATATCTGGGATTTGAAACCTGCCGTTGGGGGCTGTGAATATTTGGTATTTAAAACGTGGCGTTGGGGGCTACTAGTATCTGGGATTTGAAACTTGCCTTTGGGGGCTACTAGTATCTGGGATTTGAAACGTGCCTTTGGGGGCTACTAGTATCTGGGATTTGAATCGTGCCTTGGGGGCTACTAGTATCTGGGATTTTAAACGTGCCATAGGGGGCTGCTAATACCTGGGATTTGAAACCTGCCGTTGGGGAATGTAAATATCTGGGATTTGAAACCTGCCGTCGGGGGCTGTGAATATCTGGTATTTGAAACGTGACGTTGGGGGCTACTAGTATCTGGGATTTGAAACGTGCCATTTGGGGATGCAAATATCTGGGATTTGAAACGTGCCGTTGGTGGCTTCTAATATCTGGGATTTGATCACTTGCCGCTGGTGGCTACTAACATCAGGGATTTGACCACCTGGAGTTGGTGGCTTCTAATATCTGGGATTTGATCACATGCGGTTGGTGGCTTCTAATATCTGGGATTTGATCACCTGCCGGTTGGTGGCTTCTAATATCTGGGATTTGATCACCTGCCGGTTGGTGGCTTCTAAAATCTGGGATTTGATTCCTGCCGTTGGTGCCTCTAATATCTGGGATTTGATCACCTGCCGTTGGTGGCTTCTAATATCCGGGATTTGATTACATGCGGTTGGGGGCTTCTAATATCTGGGATTTGATCACCTGCGGTTGGTGGCATCTAATATCTGCGATTTGATCACCTGCCGTTGGTGGCTACTAATATCTGGGATTTGATCACCTGCCGTTGGTGGCTTCTAATATCTGGGATTTGATCACTTGCCGTTGGTGGCTTCTAATATCTGGGATTTGATCACCTGCCGTTGGTGGCTTCTAATATCTGGGATTTGATCACCTGCCGTTGGTGGCTTCTAATATCTGGGATTTGATCACTTGCCGTTGGTGGCTTCTAATATCTGGGATTTGATCACCTGCCGTTGGTGGCTTCTAATATCTGGGATTTGATCACCTGCCATTGGTGGCTTCTAATATCTGGGATTTCATCACCTGCCGCTGGTGGCTTCTAATATCTGGGATTTCACCACCTGCGGTTGGTGGCTTCTAATATCTGGGATATCATCACCTGCGGTTGGTGGCTTCTAATATCTGGGATTTCATCATCTGCGGTTGGTGGCATCTAATATCTGGGATTTGATCACCTGCCGTTGGTGACTTCTAATATCTGGGATTTCATCACCTGCCGCTGGTGGCTTCTAATATCTGGGATTTCATCACCTGCGGTTGGTGGCTTCTAATATCTGGGATTTCATCACCTGCGGTTGGTGGCTTCTAATATCTGGGATTTCATTACCTGCGGTTGGTGGCTTCTAATATCTGGGATTTGAAACCTGCCGTTGGGGGCTGTAAATATTTGGTATTTAAAACGTGGCGTTGGGGGCTACTAGTATCTGGGATTTGAAACGTGCCTTTGGGGGCTACTAGTATCTGGGATTTGAATCGTGCCTTGGGGGCTACTAGTATCTGGGATTTTAAACGTGCCATTGGGGGCTGCTAATACCTGGGATTTGAAACCTGCCGTTGGGGAATGTAAATATCTGGGATTTGAAACCTGCCGTCGGGGGCTTTGAATATCTGGTATTTGAAACGTGACGTTGGGGGCTACTAGTATCTGGGATTTGAAACGTGACGTTGGGGGCTACTAGTATCTGGGATTTGAAACGTGACGTTGGGGGCTACTAGTATCTGGGATTTGAAACGTGCCATTTGGGGATGCAAATATCTGGGATTTGAAACGTGCCGTTGGTGGCTTCTAATATCTGGGATTTGATCACTTGCCGCTGGTGGCTACTAACATCAGGGATTTGACCACCTGCAGTTGGTGGCTTCTAATATCTGGGATTTGATCACATGCGGTTGGTGGCTTCTTATATCTGGGATTTGATCACCTGCCGGTTGGTGGCTTCTTATATCTGGGATTTGATCACCTGCCGGTTGGTGGCTTCTAAAATCTGGGATTTGATTCCTGCCGTTGGTGCCTTCTAATATCTGGGATTTGATCACCTGCCGTTGGTGGCTTCTAATATCCGGGATTTGATCACATGCGGTTGGGGGCTTCTAATATCAGGGATTTGATCACTTGCCGTTGGTGGCTTCTAATATCTGGGATTTGATCACCTGCCGTTGGTGGCTTCTAATATCTGGGATTCGATCACTTTTCGTTGGTGGCTTCTAATATCTGGGATTTGATCACCTGCCGTTGGTGGCTTCTAATATCTGGGATTTCATCATCTGCGGTTGGTGGCTTCTAATATCTGGGATTTCATCACCTGCGGTTGGTGGCTTCTAATATCTGGGATTTCATCACCTGCGGTTGGTGGCTTATAATATCTGGGATTTCATCACCTGCGGTTGGTGGCTTCTAATATCTGGGATTTGATCACCTGCCGTTGGTGGCTTCTAATATCTGGGATTTGATCACCTGCCGTTGGTGGCTTCTAATATCTGGGATTTGATCACCTGCGGTTGGTGGCATCTAATATCTGGGATTTGATCACCTGCCGTTGGTGGCTTCTAATATCTGGGATTTCATCACCTGCCGCTGGTGGCTTCTAATATCTGGGATTTCATCACCTGCGGTTGGTGGCTTCTAATATCTGGGATTTCATCACCTGCGGTTGGTGGCTTCTAATATCTGGGATTTCATTACCTGCGGTTGGTGGCTTCTAATATCTGGGATTTGAAACCTGCCGTTGGGGGCTGTGAATATTTGGTATTTAAAACGTGGCGTTGGGGGCTACTAGTATCTGGGATTTGAAACTTGCCTTTGGGGGCTACTAGTATCTGGGATTTGAAACGTGCCTTTGGGGGCTACTAGTATCTGGGATTTGAATCGTGCCTTGGGGGCTACTAGTATCTGGGATTTTAAACGTGCCATAGGGGGCTGCTAATACCTGGGATTTGAAACCTGCCGTTGGGGAATGTAAATATCTGGGATTTGAAACCTGCCGTCGGGGGCTGTGAATATCTGGTATTTGAAACGTGACGTTGGGGGCTACTAGTATCTGGGATTTGAAACGTGCCATTTGGGGATGCAAATATCTGGGATTTGAAACGTGCCGTTGGTGGCTTCTAATATCTGGGATTTGATCACTTGCCGCTGGTGGCTACTAACATCAGGGATTTGACCACCTGGAGTTGGTGGCTTCTAATATCTGGGATTTGATCACATGCGGTTGGTGGCTTCTAATATCTGGGATT
Source organism: Phalangium opilio (assembly GCF_054372755.1). NCBI lineage: Eukaryota > Metazoa > Arthropoda > Arachnida > Opiliones > Phalangiidae > Phalangium > Phalangium opilio. The sequence continues at coordinate 662,680 of NW_028324235.1, forward strand.
TGATCACCTGCCGGTTGGTGGCTTCTAATATCTGGGATTTGATCACCTGCCGGTTGGTGGCTTCTAAAATCTGGGATTTGATTCCTGCCGTTGGTGCCTCTAATATCTGGGATTTGATCACCTGCCGTTGGTGGCTTCTAATATCCGGGATTTGATTACATGCGGTTGGGGGCTTCTAATATCTGGGATTTGATCACCTGCGGTTGGTGGCATCTAATATCTGCGATTTGATCACCTGCCGTTGGTGGCTACTAATATCTGGGATTTGATCACCTGCCGTTGGTGGCTTCTAATATCTGGGATTTGATCACTTGCCGTTGGTGGCTTCTAATATCTGGGATTTGATCACCTGCCGTTGGTGGCTTCTAATATCTGGGATTTGATCACCTGCCGTTGGTGGCTTCTAATATCTGGGATTTGATCACTTGCCGTTGGTGGCTTCTAATATCTGGGATTTGATCACCTGCCGTTGGTGGCTTCTAATATCTGGGATTTGATCACCTGCCATTGGTGGCTTCTAATATCTGGGATTTCATCACCTGCCGCTGGTGGCTTCTAATATCTGGGATTTCACCACCTGCGGTTGGTGGCTTCTAATATCTGGGATATCATCACCTGCGGTTGGTGGCTTCTAATATCTGGGATTTCATCATCTGCGGTTGGTGGCATCTAATATCTGGGATTTGATCACCTGCCGTTGGTGACTTCTAATATCTGGGATTTCATCACCTGCCGCTGGTGGCTTCTAATATCTGGGATTTCATCACCTGCGGTTGGTGGCTTCTAATATCTGGGATTTCATCACCTGCGGTTGGTGGCTTCTAATATCTGGGATTTCATTACCTGCGGTTGGTGGCTTCTAATATCTGGGATTTGAAACCTGCCGTTGGGGGCTGTAAATATTTGGTATTTAAAACGTGGCGTTGGGGGCTACTAGTATCTGGGATTTGAAACGTGCCTTTGGGGGCTACTAGTATCTGGGATTTGAAACGTGCCTTTGGGGGCTACTAGTATCTGGGATTTGAATCGTGCCTTGGGGGCTACTAGTATCTGGGATTTTAAACGTGCCATTGGGGGCTGCTAATACCTGGGATTTGAAACCTGCCGTTGGGGAATGTAAATATCTGGGATTTGAAACCTGCCGTCGGGGGCTTTGAATATCTGGTATTTGAAACGTGACGTTGGGGGCTACTAGTATCTGGGATTTGAAACGTGACGTTGGGGGCTACTAGTATCTGGGATTTGAAACGTGACGTTGGGGGCTACTAGTATCTGGGATTTGAAACGTGCCATTTGGGGATGCAAATATCTGGGATTTGAAACGTGCCGTTGGTGGCTTCTAATATCTGGGATTTGATCACTTGCCGCTGGTGGCTACTAACATCAGGGATTTGACCACCTGCAGTTGGTGGCTTCTAATATCTGGGATTTGATCACATGCGGTTGGTGGCTTCTAATATCTGGGATTTGATCACCTGCCGGTTGGTGGCTTCTTATATCTGGGATTTGATCACCTGCCGGTTGGTGGCTTCTAAAATCTGGGATTTGATTCCTGCCGTTGGTGCCTTCTAATATCTGGGATTTGATCACCTGCCGTTGGTGGCTTCTAATATCCGGGATTTGATCACATGCGGTTGGGGGCTTCTAATATCAGGGATTTGATCACTTGCCGTTGGTGGCTTCTAATATCTGGGATTTGATCACCTGCCGTTGGTGGCTTCTAATATCTGGGATTCGATCACTTTTCGTTGGTGGCTTCTAATATCTGGGATTTGATCACCTGCCGTTGGTGGCTTCTAATATCTGGGATTTCATCATCTGCGGTTGGTGGCTTCTAATATCTGGGATTTCATCACCTGCGGTTGGTGGCTTCTAATATCTGGGATTTCATCACCTGCGGTTGGTGGCTTATAATATCTGGGATTTCATCACCTGCGGTTGGTGGCTTCTAATATCTGGGATTTGATCACCTGCCGTTGGTGGCTTCTAATATCTGGGATTTGATCACCTGCCGTTGGTGGCTTCTAATATCTGGGATTTGATCACCTGCGGTTGGTGGCATCTAATATCTGGGATTTGATCACCTGCCGTTGGTGGCTTCTAATATCTGGGATTTCATCACCTGCCGCTGGTGGCTTCTAATATCTGGGATTTCATCACCTGCGGTTGGTGGCTTCTAATATCTGGGATTTCATCACCTGCGGTTGGTGGCTTCTAATATCTGGGATTTCATTACCTGCGGTTGGTGGCTTCTAATATCTGGGATTTGAAACCTGCCGTTGGGGGCTGTGAATATTTGGTATTTAAAACGTGGCGTTGGGGGCTACTAGTATCTGGGATTTGAAACTTGCCTTTGGGGGCTACTAGTATCTGGGATTTGAAACGTGCCTTTGGGGGCTACTAGTATCTGGGATTTGAATCGTGCCTTGGGGGCTACTAGTATCTGGGATTTTAAACGTGCCATAGGGGGCTGCTAATACCTGGGATTTGAAACCTGCCGTTGGGAAATGTAAATATCTGGGATTTGAAACCTGCCGTCGGGGGCTGTGAATATCTGGTATTTGAAACGTGACGTTGGGGGCTACTAGTATCTGGGATTTGAAACGTGCCATTTGGGGATGCAAATATCTGGGATTTGAAACGTGCCGTTGGTGGCTTCTAATATCTGGGATTTGATCACTTGCCGCTGGTGGCTACTAACATCAGGGATTTGACCACCTGCAGTTGGTGGCTTCTAATATCTGGGATTTGATCACATGCGGTTGGTGGCTTCTAATATCTGGGATTTGATCACCTGCCGGTTGGTGGCTTCTAATATCTGGGATTTGATCACCTGCCGGTTGGTGGCTTCTAAAATCTGGGATTTGATTCCTGCCGTTGGTGCCTTCTAATATCTGGGATTTGATCACCTGCCGTTGGTGGCTTCTAATATCCGGGATTTGATCACATGCGGTTGGGGGCTTCTAATATCTGGGATTTGTTTCCTGCCGTTGGGGGCTTCTAATATCTGGGATTTGTTTCCTGCCGTTGCGGGGCTTCTAATATCTGGGATTTGATCACCTGCCGTTGGTGGCTTCTAATATCTGGGATTTGATCACCTGCCGTTGGTGGCTTCTAATATCTGGGATTTGATCACTTGCCGTTGGTGGCTTCTAATATCTGGGATTTGATCACTTGCCGTTGGTGGCTTCTAATATCTGGGATTTGATCACCTGTCTTTGATGGCTTCTAATATCTGGCGTTTGAATCCTGCCGTTGGGGGCTTCTAACATCTGGAATTTGATCCCCTCCGTTGGTGCCTTCTAATATCTGGGATTTGATCACCTGCGGTTGGTGGCATCTAATATCTGCGATTTGATCACCTGCCGTTGGTGGCTACTAATATCTGGGATTTGATCACCTGCCGTTGGTGGCTTCTAATATCTGGGATTTGATCACTTGCCGTTGGTGGCTTCTAATATCTGGGATTTGATCACCTGCCGTTGGTGGCTTCTAATATCTGGGATTTGATCACCTGCCGTTGGTGGCTTCTAATATCTGGGATTTGATCACTTGCCGTTGGTGGCTTCTAATATCTGGGATTTGATCACCTGCCGTTGGTGGCTTCTAATATCTGGGATTTGATCACCTGCCATTGGTGGCTTCTAATATCTGGGATTTCATCACCTGCCGCTGGTGGCTTCTAATATCTGGGATTTCACCACCTGCGGTTGGTGGCTTCTAATATCTGGGATTTCATCACCTGCGGTTGGTGGCTTCTAATATCTGGGATTTCATCATCTGCGGTTGGTGGCATCTAATATCTGGGATTTGATCACCTGCCGGTTGGTGGCTTCTAATATCTGGGATTTGATCACTTGCCGCTGGTGGCTACTAACATCAGGGATTTGACCACCTGGAGTTGGTGGCTTCTAATATCTGGGATTTGATCACATGCGGTTGGTGGCTTCTAATATCTGGGATTTGATCACCTGCCGGTTGGTGGCTTCTAATATCTGGGATTTGATCACCTGCCGGTTGGTGGCTTCTAAAATCTGGGATTTGATTCCTGCCGTTGGTGCCTTCTAATATCTGGGATTTGATCACCTGCCGTTGGTGGCTTCTAATATCTGGGATTTGATCACCTGCCATTGGTGGCTTCTAATATCTGGGATTTCATCACCTGCCGCTGGTGGCTTCTAATATCTGGGATTTCACCACCTGCGGTTGGTGGCTTCTAATATCTGGGATTTCATCACCTGCGGTTGGTGGCTTCTAATATCTGGGATTTCATCATCTGCGGTTGGTGGCATCTAATATCTGGGATTTGATCACCTGCCGGTTGGTGGCTTCTAATATCTGGGATTTGATCACTTGCCGCTGGTGGCTACTAACATCAGGGATTTGACCACCTGGAGTTGGTGGCTTCTAATATCTGGGATTTGATCACATGCGGTTGGTGGCTTCTAATATCTGGGATTTGATCACCTGCCGGTTGGTGGCTTCTAATATCTGGGATTTGATCACCTGCCGGTTGGTGGCTTCTAAAATCTGGGATTTGATTCCTGCCGTTGGTGCCTTCTAATATCTGGGATTTGATCACCTGCCGTTGGTGGCTTCTAATATCCGGGATTTGATCACATGCGGTTGGGGGCTTCTAATATCTGGGATTTGATCACCTGCGGTTGGTGGCATCTAATATCTGCGATTTGATCACCTGCCGTTGGTGGCTACTAATATCTGGGATTTGATCACCTGCCGTTGGTGGCTTCTAATATCTGGGATTTGATCACTTGCCGTTGGTGGCTTCTAATATCTGGGATTTGATCACCTGCCGTTGGTGGCTTCTAATATCTGGGATTTGATCACCTGCCGTTGGTGGCTTCTAATATCTGGGATTTGATCACTTGCCGTTGGTGGCTTCTAATATCTGGGATTTCATCACCTGCCGCTGGTGGCTTCTAATATCTGGGATTTCACCACCTGCGGTTGGTGGCTTCTAATATCTGGGATTTCATCACCTGCGGTTGGTGGCTTCTAATATCTGGGATTTCATCATCTGCGGTTGGTGGCATCTAATATCTTAGATTTGATCACCTGCCGTTGGTGACTTCTAATATCTGGGATTTCATCACCTGCCGCTGGTGGCTTCTAATATCTGGGATTTCATCACCTGCGGTTGGTGGCTTCTAATATCTGGGATTTCATCACCTGCGGTTGGTGGCTTCTAATATCTGGGATTTCATTACCTGCGGTTGGTGGCTTCTAATATCTGGGATTTGAAAACCGCCGTTGGGGGCTGTAAATATTTGGTATTTAAAACGTGGCGTTGGGGGCTACTAGTATCTGGGATTTGAAACGTGCCTTTGGGGGCTACTAGTATCTGGGATTTGAAACGTGCCTTTGGGGGCTACTAGTATCTGGGATTTGAATCGTGCCTTGGGGGCTACTAGTATCTGGGATTTTAAACGTGCCATTGGGGGCTGCTAATACCTGGGATTTGAAACCTGCCGTTGGGGAATGTAAATATCTGGGATTTGAAACGTGACGTTGGGGGCTACTAGTATCTGGGATTTGAAACGTGACGTTGGGGGCTACTAGTATCTGGGATTTGAAACGTGCCATTTGGGGATGCAAATATCTGGGATTTGAAACGTGCCGTTGGTGGCTTCTAATATCTGGGATTTGATCACTTGCCGCTGGTGGCTACTAACATCAGGGATTTGACCACCTGCAGTTGGTGGCTTCTAATATCTGGGATTTGATCACATGCGGTTGGTGGCTTCTAATATCTGGGATTTGATCACCTGCCGGTTGGTGGCTTCTTATATCTGGGATTTGATCACCTGCCGGTTGGTGGCTTCTAAAATCTGGGATTTGATTCCTGCCGTTGGTGCCTTCTAATATCTGGGATTTGATCACCTGCCGTTGGTGGCTTCTAATATCCGGGATTTGATCACATGCGGTTGGGGGCTTCTAATATCAGGGATTTGATCACTTGCCGTTGGTGGCTTCTAATATCTGGGATTTGATCACCTGCCGTTGGTGGCTTCTAATATCTGGGATTCGATCACTTTTCGTTGGTGGCTTCTAATATCTGGGATTTGATCACCTGCCGTTGGTGGCTTCTAATATCTGGGATTTCATCATCTGCGGTTGGTGGCTTCTAATATCTGGGATTTCATCACCTGCGGTTGGTGGCTTCTAATATCTGGGATTTCATCACCTGCGGTTGGTGGCTTATAATATCTGGGATTTCATCACCTGCGGTTGGTGGCTTCTAATATCTGGGATTTGATCACCTGCCGTTGGTGGCTTCTAATATCTGGGATTTGATCACCTGCCGTTGGTGGCTTCTAATATCTGGGATTTGATCACCTGCGGTTGGTGGCATCTAATATCTGGGATTTGATCACCTGCCGTTGGTGGCTTCTAATATCTGGGATTTCATCACCTGCCGCTGGTGGCTTCTAATATCTGGGATTTCATCACCTGCGGTTGGTGGCTTCTAATATCTGGGATTTCATCACCTGCGGTTGGTGGCTTCTAATATCTGGGATTTCATTACCTGCGGTTGGTGGCTTCTAATATCTGGGATTTGAAACCTGCCGTTGGGGGCTGTGAATATTTGGTATTTAAAACGTGGCGTTGGGGGCTACTAGTATCTGGGATTTGAAACTTGCCTTTGGGGGCTACTAGTATCTGGGATTTGAAACGTGCCTTTGGGGGCTACTAGTATCTGGGATTTGAATCGTGCCTTGGGGGCTACTAGTATCTGGGATTTTAAACGTGCCATAGGGGGCTGCTAATACCTGGGATTTGAAACCTGCCGTTGGGGAATGTAAATATCTGGGATTTGAAACCTGCCGTCGGGGGCTGTGAATATCTGGTATTTGAAACGTGACGTTGGGGGCTACTAGTATCTGGGATTTGAAACGTGCCATTTGGGGATGCAAATATCTGGGATTTGAAACGTGCCGTTGGTGGCTTCTAATATCTGGGATTTGATCACTTGCCGCTGGTGGCTACTAACATCAGGGATTTGACCACCTGCAGTTGGTGGCTTCTAATATCTGGGATTTGATCACATGCGGTTGGTGGCTTCTAATATCTGGGATTTGATCACCTGCCGGTTGGTGGCTTCTAATATCTGGGATTTGATCACCTGCCGGTTGGTGGCTTCTAAAATCTGGGATTTGATTCCTGCCGTTGGTGCCTTCTAATATCTGGGATTTGATCACCTGCCGTTGGTGGCTTCTAATATCCGGGATTTGATCACATGCGGTTGGGGGCTTCTAATATCTGGGATTTGTTTCCTGCCGTTGGGGGCTTCTAATATCTGGGATTTGTTTCCTGCCGTTGCGGGGCTTCTAATATCTGGGATTTGATCACCTGCCGTTGGTGGCTTCTAATATCTGGGATTTGATCACCTGCCGTTGGTGGCTTCTAATATCTGGGATTTGATCACTTGCCGTTGGTGGCTTCTAATATCTGGGATTTGATCACTTGCCGTTGGTGGCTTCTAATATCTGGGATTTGATCACCTGTCTTTGATGGCTTCTAATATCTGGCGTTTGAATCCTGCCGTTGGGGGCTTCTAACATCTGGAATTTGATCCCCTCCGTTGGTGCCTTCTAATATCTGGGATTTGATCACCTGCGGTTGGTGGCATCTAATATCTGCGATTTGATCACCTGCCGTTGGTGGCTACTAATATCTGGGATTTGATCACCTGCCGTTGGTGGCTTCTAATATCTGGGATTTGATCACTTGCCGTTGGTGGCTTCTAATATCTGGGATTTGATCACCTGCCGTTGGTGGCTTCTAATATCTGGGATTTGATCACCTGCCGTTGGTGGCTTCTAATATCTGGGATTTGATCACTTGCCGTTGGTGGCTTCTAATATCTGGGATTTGATCACCTGCCGTTGGTGGCTTCTAATATCTGGGATTTGATCACCTGCCATTGGTGGCTTCTAATATCTGGGATTTCATCACCTGCCGCTGGTGGCTTCTAATATCTGGGATTTCACCACCTGCGGTTGGTGGCTTCTAATATCTGGGATTTCATCACCTGCGGTTGGTGGCTTCTAATATCTGGGATTTCATCATCTGCGGTTGGTGGCATCTAATATCTGGGATTTGATCACCTGCCGGTTGGTGGCTTCTAATATCTGGGATTTGATCACTTGCCGCTGGTGGCTACTAACATCAGGGATTTGACCACCTGGAGTTGGTGGCTTCTAATATCTGGGATTTGATCACATGCGGTTGGTGGCTTCTAATATCTGGGATTTGATCACCTGCCGGTTGGTGGCTTCTAATATCTGGGATTTGATCACCTGCCGGTTGGTGGCTTCTAAAATCTGGGATTTGATTCCTGCCGTTGGTGCCTTCTAATATCTGGGATTTGATCACCTGCCGTTGGTGGCTTCTAATATCTGGGATTTGATCACCTGCCATTGGTGGCTTCTAATATCTGGGATTTCATCACCTGCCGCTGGTGGCTTCTAATATCTGGGATTTCACCACCTGCGGTTGGTGGCTTCTAATATCTGGGATTTCATCACCTGCGGTTGGTGGCTTCTAATATCTGGGATTTCATCATCTGCGGTTGGTGGCATCTAATATCTGGGATTTGATCACCTGCCGGTTGGTGGCTTCTAATATCTGGGATTTGATCACTTGCCGCTGGTGGCTACTAACATCAGGGATTTGACCACCTGGAGTTGGTGGCTTCTAATATCTGGGATTTGATCACATGCGGTTGGTGGCTTCTAATATCTGGGATTTGATCACCTGCCGGTTGGTGGCTTCTAATATCTGGGATTTGATCACCTGCCGTTGGTGGCTTCTAATATCTGGGATTTGATCACTTGCCGTTGGTGGCTTCTAATATCTGGGATTTGATCACCTGCCGTTGGTGGCTTCTAATATCTGGGATTTGATCACCTGCCATTGGTGGCTTCTAATATCTGGGATTTCATCACCTGCCGCTGGTGGCTTCTAATATCTGGGATTTCACCACCTGCGGTTGGTGGCTTCTAATATCTGGGATTTCATCACCTGCGGTTGGTGGCTTCTAATATCTGGGATTTCATCATCTGCGGTTGGTGGCATCTAATATCTGGGATTTGATCACCTGCCGGTTGGTGGCTTCTAATATCTGGGATTTGATCACTTGCCGCTGGTGGCTACTAACATCAGGGATTTGACCACCTGGAGTTGGTGGCTTCTAATATCTGGGATTTGATCACATGCGGTTGGTGGCTTCTAATATCTGGGATTTGATCACCTGCCGGTTGGTGGCTTCTAATATCTGGGATTTGATCACCTGCCGGTTGGTGGCTTCTAAAATCTGGGATTTGATTCCTGCCGTTGGTGCCTTCTAATATCTGGGATTTGATCACCTGCCGTTGGTGGCTTCTAATATCTGGGATTTGATCACCTGCCATTGGTGGCTTCTAATATCTGGGATTTCATCACCTGCCGCTGGTGGCTTCTAATATCTGGGATTTCACCACCTGCGGTTGGTGGCTTCTAATATCTGGGATTTCATCACCTGCGGTTGGTGGCTTCTAATATCTGGGATTTCATCATCTGCGGTTGGTGGCATCTAATATCTGGGATTTGATCACCTGCCGGTTGGTGGCTTCTAATATCTGGGATTTGATCACTTGCCGCTGGTGGCTACTAACATCAGGGATTTGACCACCTGGAGTTGGTGGCTTCTAATATCTGGGATTTGATCACATGCGGTTGGTGGCTTCTAATATCTGGGATTTGATCACCTGCCGGTTGGTGGCTTCTAATATCTGGGATTTGATCACCTGCCGGTTGGTGGCTTCTAAAATCTGGGATTTGATTCCTGCCGTTGGTGCCTTCTAATATCTGGGATTTGATCACCTGCCGTTGGTGGCTTCTAATATCCGGGATTTGATCACATGCGGTTGGGGGCTTCTAATATCTGGGATTTGATCACCTGCGGTTGGTGGCATCTAATATCTGCGATTTGATCACCTGCCGTTGGTGGCTACTAATATCTGGGATTTGATCACCTGCCGTTGGTGGCTTCTAATATCTGGGATTTGATCACTTGCCGTTGGTGGCTTCTAATATCTGGGATTTGATCACCTGCCGTTGGTGGCTTCTAATATCTGGGATTTGATCACCTGCCGTTGGTGGCTTCTAATATCTGGGATTTGATCACTTGCCGTTGGTGGCTTCTAATATCTGGGATTTCATCACCTGCCGCTGGTGGCTTCTAATATCTGGGATTTCACCACCTGCGGTTGGTGGCTTCTAATATCTGGGATTTCATCACCTGCGGTTGGTGGCTTCTAATATCTGGGATTTCATCATCTGCGGTTGGTGGCATCTAATATCTGGGATTTGATCACCTGCCGTTGGTGACTTCTAATATCTGGGATTTCATCACCTGCCGCTGGTGGCTTCTAATATCTGGGATTTCATCACCTGCGGTTGGTGGCTTCTAATATCTGGGATTTCATCACCTGCGGTTGGTGGCTTCTAATATCTGGGATTTCATTACCTGCGGTTGGTGGCTTCTAATATCTGGGATTTGAAAACCGCCGTTGGGGGCTGTAAATATTTGGTATTTAAAACGTGGCGTTGGGGGCTACTAGTATCTGGGATTTGAAACGTGCCTTTGGGGGCTACTAGTATCTGGGATTTGAAACGTGCCTTTGGGGGCTACTAGTATCTGGGATTTGAATCGTGCCTTGGGGGCTACTAGTATCTGGGATTTTAAACGTGCCATTGGGGGCTGCTAATACCTGGGATTTGAAACCTGCCGTTGGGGAATGTAAATATCTGGGATTTGAAACCTGCCGTCGGGGGCTTTGAATATCTGGTATTTGAAACGTGACGTTGGGGGCTACTAGTATCTGGGATTTGAAACGTGACGTTGGGGGCTACTAGTATCTGGGATTTGAAACGTGCCATTTGGGGATGCAAATATCTGGGATTTGAAACGTGCCGTTGGTGGCTTCTAATATCTGGGATTTGATCACTTGCCGCTGGTGGCTACTAACATCAGGGATTTGACCACCTGCAGTTGGTGGCTTCTAATATCTGGGATTTGATCACATGCGGTTGGTGGCTTCTAATATCTGGGATTTGATCACCTGGAGTTGGTGGCTTCTAATATCTGGGATTTGATCACATGCGGTTGGTGGCTTCTAATATCTGGGATTTGATCACCTGCCGGTTGGTGGCTTCTAATATCTGGGATTTGATCACCTGCCGGTTGGTGGCTTCTAAAATCTGGGATTTGATTCCTGCCGTTGGTGCCTTCTAATATCTGGGATTTGATCACCTGCCGTTGGTGGCTTCTAATATCTGGGATTTGATCACCTGCCATTGGTGGCTTCTAATATCTGGGATTTCATCACCTGCCGCTGGTGGCTTCTAATATCTGGGATTTCACCACCTGCGGTTGGTGGCTTCTAATATCTGGGATTTCATCACCTGCGGTTGGTGGCTTCTAATATCTGGGATTTCATCATCTGCGGTTGGTGGCATCTAATATCTGGGATTTGATCACCTGCCGGTTGGTGGCTTCTAATATCTGGGATTTGATCACTTGCCGCTGGTGGCTACTAACATCAGGGATTTGACCACCTGGAGTTGGTGGCTTCTAATATCTGGGATTTGATCACATGCGGTTGGTGGCTTCTAATATCTGGGATTTGATCACCTGCCGGTTGGTGGCTTCTAATATCTGGGATTTGATCACCTGCCGTTGGTGGCTTCTAATATCTGGGATTTGATCACTTGCCGTTGGTGGCTTCTAATATCTGGGATTTGATCACCTGCCGTTGGTGGCTTCTAATATCTGGGATTTGATCACCTGCCATTGGTGGCTTCTAATATCTGGGATTTCATCACCTGCCGCTGGTGGCTTCTAATATCTGGGATTTCACCACCTGCGGTTGGTGGCTTCTAATATCTGGGATTTCATCACCTGCGGTTGGTGGCTTCTAATATCTGGGATTTCATCATCTGCGGTTGGTGGCATCTAATATCTGGGATTTGATCACCTGCCGGTTGGTGGCTTCTAATATCTGGGATTTGATCACTTGCCGCTGGTGGCTACTAACATCAGGGATTTGACCACCTGGAGTTGGTGGCTTCTAATATCTGGGATTTGATCACATGCGGTTGGTGGCTTCTAATATCTGGGATTTGATCACCTGCCGGTTGGTGGCTTCTAATATCTGGGATTTGATCACCTGCCGGTTGGTGGCTTCTAAAATCTGGGATTTGATTCCTGCCGTTGGTGCCTTCTAATATCTGGGATTTGATCACCTGCCGTTGGTGGCTTCTAATATCTGGGATTTGATCACCTGCCATTGGTGGCTTCTAATATCTGGGATTTCATCACCTGCCGCTGGTGGCTTCTAATATCTGGGATTTCACCACCTGCGGTTGGTGGCTTCTAATATCTGGGATTTCATCACCTGCGGTTGGTGGCTTCTAATATCTGGGATTTCATCATCTGCGGTTGGTGGCATCTAATATCTGGGATTTGATCACCTGCCGGTTGGTGGCTTCTAATATCTGGGATTTGATCACTTGCCGCTGGTGGCTACTAACATCAGGGATTTGACCACCTGGAGTTGGTGGCTTCTAATATCTGGGATTTGATCACATGCGGTTGGTGGCTTCTAATATCTGGGATTTGATCACCTGCCGGTTGGTGGCTTCTAATATCTGGGATTTGATCACCTGCCGGTTGGTGGCTTCTAAAATCTGGGATTTGATTCCTGCCGTTGGTGCCTTCTAATATCTGGGATTTAATCACCTGCCGTTGGTGGCTTCTAATATCCGGGATTTGATCACATGCGGTTGGGGGCTTCTAATATCTGGGATTTGATCACCTGCGGTTGGTGGCATCTAATATCTGCGATTTGATCACCTGCCGTTGGTGGCTACTAATATCTGGGATTTGATCACCTGCCGTTGGTGGCTTCTAATATCTGGGATTTGATCACTTGCCGTTGGTGGCTTCTAATATCTGGGATTTGATCACCTGCCGTTGGTGGCTTCTAATATCTGGGATTTGATCACCTGCCGTTGGTGGCTTCTAATATCTGGGATTTGATCACTTGCCGTTGGTGGCTTCTAATATCTGGGATTTCATCACCTGCCGCTGGTGGCTTCTAATATCTGGGATTTCACCACCTGCGGTTGGTGGCTTCTAATATCTGGGATTTCATCACCTGCGGTTGGTGGCTTCTAATATCTGGGATTTCATCATCTGCGGTTGGTGGCATCTAATATCTGGGATTTGATCACCTGCCGTTGGTGACTTCTAATATCTGGGATTTCATCACCTGCCGCTGGTGGCTTCTAATATCTGGGATTTCATCACCTGCGGTTGGTGGCTTCTAATATCTGGGATTTCATCACCTGCGGTTGGTGGCTTCTAATATCTGGGATTTCATTACCTGCGGTTGGTGGCTTCTAATATCTGGGATTTGAAAACCGCCGTTGGGGGCTGTAAATATTTGGTATTTAAAACGTGGCGTTGGGGGCTACTAGTATCTGGGATTTGAAACGTGCCTTTGGGGGCTACTAGTATCTGGGATTTGAAACGTGCCTTTGGGGGCTACTAGTATCTGGGATTTGAATCGTGCCTTGGGGGCTACTAGTATCTGGGATTTTAAACGTGCCATTGGGGGCTGCTAATACCTGGGATTTGAAACCTGCCGTTGGGGAATGTAAATATCTGGGATTTGAAACCTGCCGTCGGGGGCTTTGAATATCTGGTATTTGAAACGTGACGTTGGGGGCTACTAGTATCTGGGATTTGAAACGTGACGTTGGGGGCTACTAGTATCTGGGATTTGAAACGTGCCATTTGGGGATGCAAATATCTGGGATTTGAAACGTGCCGTTGGTGGCTTCTAATATCTGGGATTTGATCACTTGCCGCTGGTGGCTACTAACATCAGGGATTTGACCACCTGCAGTTGGTGGCTTCTAATATCTGGGATTTGATCACATGCGGTTGGTGGCTTCTAATATCTGGGATTTGATCACCTGCCGGTTGGTGGCTTCTTATATCTGGGATTTGATCACCTGCCGGTTGGTGGCTTCTAAAATCTGGGATTTGATTCCTGCCGTTGGTGCCTTCTAATATCTGGGATTTGATCACCTGCCGTTGGTGGCTTCTAATATCCGGGATTTGATCACATGCGGTTGGGGGCTTCTAATATCAGGGATTTGATCACTTGCCGTTGGTGGCTTCTAATATCTGGGATTTGATCACCTGCCGTTGGTGGCTTCTAATATCTGGGATTCGATCACTTTTCGTTGGTGGCTTCTAATATCTGGGATTTGATCACCTGCCGTTGGTGGCTTCTAATATCTGGGATTTCATCATCTGCGGTTGGTGGCTTCTAATATCTGGGATTTCATCACCTGCGGTTGGTGGCTTCTAATATCTGGGATTTCATCACCTGCGGTTGGTGGCTTATAATATCTGGGATTTCATCACCTGCGGTTGGTGGCTTCTAATATCTGGGATTTGATCACCTGCCGTTGGTGGCTTCTAATATCTGGGATTTGATCACCTGCCGTTGGTGGCTTCTAATATCTGGGATTTGATCACCTGCGGTTGGTGGCATCTAATATCTGGGATTTGATCACCTGCCGTTGGTGGCTTCTAATATCTGGGATTTCATCACCTGCCGCTGGTGGCTTCTAATATCTGGGATTTCATCACCTGCGGTTGGTGGCTTCTAATATCTGGGATTTCATCACCTGCGGTTGGTGGTTTCTAATATCTGGGATTTCATTACCTGCGGTTGGTGGCTTCTAATATCTGGGATTTGAAACCTGCCGTTGGGGGCTGTGAATATTTGGTATTTAAAACGTGGCGTTGGGGGCTACTAGTATCTGGGATTTGAAACTTGCCTTTGGGGGCTACTAGTATCTGGGATTTGAAACGTGCCTTTGGGGGCTACTAGTATCTGGGATTTGAATCGTGCCTTTGGGGGCTACTAGTATCTGGGATTTGAAACGTGCCTTTGGGGGCTACTAGTATCTGGGATTTGAATCGTGCCTTGGGGGCTACTAGTATCTGGGATTTTAAACGTGCCATTGGGGGCTGCTAATACCTGGGATTTGAAACCTGCCGTTGGGGAATGTAAATATCTGGGATTTGAAACCTGCCGTCGGGGGCTTTGAATATCTGGTATTTGAAACGTGACGTTGGGGGCTACTAGTATCTGGGATTTGAAACGTGACGTTGGGGGCTACTAGTATCTGGGATTTGAAACGTGCCATTTGGGGATGCAAATATCTGGGATTTGAAACGTGCCGTTGGTGGCTTCTTATATCTGGGATTTGATCACTTGCCGCTGGTGGCTACTAACATCAGGGATTTGACCACCTGCAGTTGGTGGCTTCTAATATCTGGGATTTGATCACATGCGGTTGGTGGCTTCTAATATCTGGGATTTGATCACCTGCCGGTTGGTGGCTTCTTATATCTGGGATTTGATCACCTGCCGGTTGGTGGCTTCTAAAATCTGGGATTTGATTCCTGCCGTTGGTGCCTTCTAATATCTGGGATTTGATCACCTGCCGTTGGTGGCTTCTAATATCCGGGATTTGATCACATGCGGTTGGGGGCTTCTAATATCAGGGATTTGATCACTTGCCGTTGGTGGCTTCTAATATCTGGGATTTGATCACCTGCCGTTGGTGGCTTCTAATATCTGGGATTCGATCACTTTTCGTTGGTGGCTTCTAATATCTGGGATTTGATCACCTGCCGTTGGTGGCTTCTAATATCTGGGATTTCATCATCTGCGGTTGGTGGCTTCTAATATCTGGGATTTCATCACCTGCGGTTGGTGGCTTCTAATATCTGGGATTTCATCACCTGCGGTTGGTGGCTTATAATATCTGGGATTTCATCACCTGCGGTTGGTGGCTTCTAATATCTGGGATTTGATCACCTGCCGTTGGTGGCTTCTAATATCTGGGATTTGATCACCTGCCGTTGGTGGCTTCTAATATCTGGGATTTGATCACCTGCGGTTGGTGGCATCTAATATCTGGGATTTGATCACCTGCCGTTGGTGGCTTCTAATATCTGGGATTTCATCACCTGCCGCTGGTGGCTTCTAATATCTGGGATTTCATCACCTGCGGTTGGTGGCTTCTAATATCTGGGATTTCATCACCTGCGGTTGGTGGTTTCTAATATCTGGGATTTCATTACCTGCGGTTGGTGGCTTCTAATATCTGGGATTTGAAACCTGCCGTTGGGGGCTGTGAATATTTGGTATTTAAAACGTGGCGTTGGGGGCTACTAGTATCTGGGATTTGAAACTTGCCTTTGGGGGCTACTAGTATCTGGGATTTGAAACGTGCCTTTGGGGGCTACTAGTATCTGGGATTTGAATCGTGCCTTGGGGGCTACTAGTATCTGGGAT
Source organism: Phalangium opilio (assembly GCF_054372755.1). Lineage (NCBI taxonomy): Eukaryota > Metazoa > Arthropoda > Arachnida > Opiliones > Phalangiidae > Phalangium > Phalangium opilio. Next base: position 679,131 of record NW_028324235.1, read on the forward strand.
TTTAAACGTGCCATAGGGGGCTGCTAATACCTGGGATTTGAAACCTGCCGTTGGGGAATGTAAATATCTGGGATTTGAAACCTGCCGTCGGGGGCTGTGAATATCTGGTATTTGAAACGTGACGTTGGGGGCTACTAGTATCTGGGATTTGAAACGTGCCATTTGGGGATGCAAATATCTGGGATTTGAAACGTGCCGTTGGTGGCTTCTAATATCTGGGATTTGATCACTTGCCGCTGGTGGCTACTAACATCAGGGATTTGACCACCTGCAGTTGGTGGCTTCTAATATCTGGGATTTGATCACATGCGGTTGGTGGCTTCTAATATCTGGGATTTGATCACCTGCCGGTTGGTGGCTTCTAATATCTGGGATTTGATCACCTGCCGGTTGGTGGCTTCTAAAATCTGGGATTTGATTCCTGCCGTTGGTGCCTTCTAATATCTGGGATTTGATCACCTGCCGTTGGTGGCTTCTAATATCCGGGATTTGATCACATGCGGTTGGGGGCTTCTAATATCTGGGATTTGTTTCCTGCCGTTGGGGGCTTCTAATATCTGGGATTTGTTTCCTGCCGTTGCGGGGCTTCTAATATCTGGGATTTGATCACCTGCCGTTGGTGGCTTCTAATATCTGGGATTTGATCACCTGCCGTTGGTGGCTTCTAATATCTGGGATTTGATCACTTGCCGTTGGTGGCTTCTAATATCTGGGATTTGATCACTTGCCGTTGGTGGCTTCTAATATCTGGGATTTGATCACCTGTCTTTGATGGCTTCTAATATCTGGCGTTTGAATCCTGCCGTTGGGGGCTTCTAACATCTGGAATTTGATCCCCTCCGTTGGTGCCTTCTAATATCTGGGATTTGATCACCTGCGGTTGGTGGCATCTAATATCTGCGATTTGATCACCTGCCGTTGGTGGCTACTAATATCTGGGATTTGATCACCTGCCGTTGGTGGCTTCTAATATCTGGGATTTGATCACTTGCCGTTGGTGGCTTCTAATATCTGGGATTTGATCACCTGCCGTTCGTGGCTTCTAATATCTGGGATTTGATCACTTGCCGTTGGTGGCTTCTAATATCTGGGATTTGATCACCTGCCGTTGGTGGCTTCTAATATCTGGGATTTGATCACCTGCCATTGGTGGCTTCTAATATCTGGGATTTCATCACCTGCCGCTGGTGGCTTCTAATATCTGGGATTTCACCACCTGCGGTTGGTGGCTTCTAATATCTGGGATTTCATCACCTGCGGTTGGTGGCTTCTAATATCTGGGATTTCATCATCTGCGGTTGGTGGCATCTAATATCTGGGATTTGATCACCTGCCGGTTGGTGGCTTCTAAAATCTGGGATTTGATTCCTGCCGTTGGTGCCTTCTAATATCTGGGATTTGATCACCTGCGGTTGGTGGCATCTAATATCTGGGATTTGATCACCTGCCGTTGGTGACTTCTAATATCTGGGATTTCATCACCTGCCGCTGGTGGCTTCTAATATCTGGGATTTCATCACCTGCGGTTGGTGGCTTCTAATATCTGGGATTTCATCACCTGCGGTTGGTGGCTTCTAATATCTGGGATTTCATTACCTGCGGTTGGTGGCTTCTAATATCTGGGATTTGAAACCTGCCGTTGGGGGCTGTAAATATTTGGTATTTAAAACGTGGCGTTGGGGGCTACTAGTATCTGGGATTTGAAACGTGCCTTTGGGGGCTACTAGTATCTGGGATTTGAAACGTGCCTTTGGGGGCTACTAGTATCTGGGATTTGAATCGTGCCTTGGGGGCTACTAGTATCTGGGATTTTAAACGTGCCATTGGGGGCTGCTAATACCTGGGATTTGAAACCTGCCGTTGGGGAATGTAAATATCTGGGATTTGAAACCTGCCGTCGGGGGCTTTGAATATCTGTTATTTGAAACGTGACGTTGGGGGCTACTAGTATCTGGGATTTGAAACGTGACGTTGGGGGCTACTAGTATCTGGGATTTGAAACGTGCCATTTGGGGATGCAAATATCTGGGATTTGAAACGTGCCGTTGGTGGCTTCTAATATCTGGGATTTGATCACTTGCCGCTGGTGGCTACTAACATCAGGGATTTGACCACCTGCAGTTGGTGGCTTCTAATATCTGGGATTTGATCACATGCGGTTGGTGGCTTCTAATATCTGGGATTTGATCACCTGCCGGTTGGTGGCTTCTTATATCTGGGATTTGATCACCTGCCGGTTGGTGGCTTCTAAAATCTGGGATTTGATTCCTGCCGTTGGTGCCTTCTAATATCTGGGATTTGATCACCTGCCGTTGGTGGCTTCTAATATCCGGGATTTGATCACATGCGGTTGGGGGCTTCTAATATCAGGGATTTGATCACTTGCCGTTGGTGGCTTCTAATATCTGGGATTTGATCACCTGCCGTTGGTGGCTTCTAATATCTGGGATTCGATCACTTTTCGTTGGTGGCTTCTAATATCTGGGATTTGATCACCTGCCGTTGGTGGCTTCTAATATCTGGGATTTCATCATCTGCGGTTGGTGGCTTCTAATATCTGGGATTTCATCACCTGCGGTTGGTGGCTTCTAATATCTGGGATTTCATCACCTGCGGTTGGTGGCTTATAATATCTGGGATTTCATCACCTGCGGTTGGTGGCTTATAATATCTGGGATTTGATCACCTGCCGTTGGTGGCTTCTAATATCTGGGATTTGATCACCTGCCGTTGGTGGCTTCTAATATCTGGGATTTGATCACCTGCGGTTGGTGGCATCTAATATCTGGGATTTGATCACCTGCCGTTGGTGGCTTCTAATATCTGGGATTTCATCACCTGCCGCTGGTGGCTTCTAATATCTGGGATTTCATCACCTTTGGTTGGTGGCTTCTAATATCTGGGATTTCATCACCTGCGGTTGGTGGCTTCTAATATCTGGGATTTCATTACCTGCGGTTGGTGGCTTCTAATATCAGGGATTTGAAACCTGCCGTTGGGGGCTGTGAATATTTGGTATTTAAAACGTGGCGTTGGGGGCTACTAGTATCTGGGATTTGAAACTTGCCTTTGGGGGCTACTAGTATCTGGGATTTGAAACGTGCCTTTGGGGGCTACTAGTATCTGGGATTTGAATCGTGCCTTGGGGGCTACTAGTATCTGGGATTTTAAACGTGCCATAGGGGGCTGCTAATACCTGGGATTTGAAACCTGCCGTTGGGGAATGTAAATATCTGGGATTTGAAACCTGCCGTCGGGGGCTGTGAATATCTGGTATTTGAAACGTGACGTTGGGGGCTACTAGTATCTGGGATTTGAAACGTGCCATTTGGGGATGCAAATATCTGGGATTTGAAACGTGCCGTTGGTGGCTTCTAATATCTGGGATTTGATCACTTGCCGCTGGTGGCTACTAACATCAGGGATTTGACCACCTGCAGTTGGTGGCTTCTAATATCTGGGATTTGATCACATGCGGTTGGTGGCTTCTAATATCTGGGATTTGATCACCTGCCGGTTGGTGGCTTCTAATATCTGGGATTTGATCACCTGCCCGTTGGTGGCTTCTAAAATCTGGGATTTGATTCCTGCCGTTGGTGCCTTCTAATATCTGGGATTTGATCACCTGCCGTTGGTGGCTTCTAATATCCGGGATTTGATCACATGCGGTTGGGGGCTTCTAATATCTGGGATTTGTTTCCTGCCGTTGGGGGCTTCTAATATCTGGGATTTGTTTCCTGCCGTTGCGGGGCTTCTAATATCTGGGATTTGATCACCTGCCGTTGGTGGCTTCTAATATCTGGGATTTGATCACCTGCCGTTGGTGGCTTCTAATATCTGGGATTTGATCACTTGCCGTTGGTGGCTTCTAATATCTGGGATTTGATCACTTGCCGTTGGTGGCTTCTAATATCTGGGATTTGATCACCTGTCTTTGATGGCTTCTAATATCTGGCGTTTGAATCCTGCCGTTGGGGGCTTCTAACATCTGGAATTTGATCCCCTCCGTTGGTGCCTTCTAATATCTGGGATTTGATCACCTGCGGTTGGTGGCATCTAATATCTGCGATTTGATCACCTGCCGTTGGTGGCTACTAATATCTGGGATTTGATCACCTGCCGTTGGTGGCTTCTAATATCTGGGATTTGATCACTTGCCGTTGGTGGCTTCTAATATCTGGGATTTGATCACCTGCCGTTGGTGGCTTCTAATATCTGGGATTTGATCACCTGCCGTTGGTGGCTTCTAATATCTGGGATTTGATCACTTGCCGTTGGTGGCTTCTAATATCTGGGATTTGATCACCTGCCGTTGGTGGCTTCTAATATCTGGGATTTGATCACCTGCCATTGGTGGCTTCTAATATCTGGGATTTCATCACCTGCCGCTGGTGGCTTCTAATATCTGGGATTTCACCACCTGCGGTTGGTGGCTTCTAATATCTGGGATTTCATCACCTGCGGTTGGTGGCTTCTAATATCTGGGATTTCATCATCTGCGGTTGGTGGCATCTAATATCTGGGATTTGATCACCTGCCGGTTGGTGGCTTCTAATATCTGGGATTTGATCACTTGCCGCTGGTGGCTACTAACATCAGGGATTTGACCACCTGGAGTTGGTGGCTTCTAATATCTGGGATTTGATCACATGCGGTTGGTGGCTTCTAATATCTGGGATTTGATCACCTGCCGGTTGGTGGCTTCTAATATCTGGGATTTGATCACCTGCCGGTTGGTGGCTTCTAAAATCTGGGATTTGATTCCTGCCGTTGGTGCCTTCTAATATCTGGGATTTGATCACCTGCCGTTGGTGGCTTCTAGTATCTGGGATTTGATCACCTGCCATTGGTGGCTTCTAATATCTGGGATTTCATCACCTGCCGCTGGTGGCTTCTAATATCTGGGATTTCACCACCTGCGGTTGGTGGCTTCTAATATCTGGGATTTCATCACCTGCGGTTGGTGGCTTCTAATATCTGGGATTTCATCATCTGCGGTTGGTGGCATCTAATATCTGGGATTTGATCACCTGCCGGTTGGTGGCTTCTAATATCTGGGATTTGATCACTTGCCGCTGGTGGCTACTAACATCAGGGATTTGACCACCTGGAGTTGGTGGCTTCTAATATCTGGGATTTGATCACATGCGGTTGGTGGCTTCTAATATCTGGGATTTGATCACCTGCCGGTTGGTGGCTTCTAATATCTGGGATTTGATCACCTGCCGGTTGGTGGCTTCTAAAATCTGGGATTTGATTCCTGCCGTTGGTGCCTTCTAATATCTGGGATTTGATCACCTGCCGTTGGTGGCTTCTAATATCCGGGATTTGATCACATGCGGTTGGGGGCTTCTAATATCTGGGATTTGATCACCTGCGGTTGGTGGCATCTAATATCTGCGATTTGATCACCTGCCGTTGGTGGCTACTAATATCTGGGATTTGATCACCTGCCGTTGGTGGCTTCTAATATCTGGGATTTGATCACTTGCCGTTGGTGGCTTCTAATATCTGGGATTTGATCACCTGCCGTTGGTGGCTTCTAATATCTGGGATTTGATCACCTGCCGTTGGTGGCTTCTAATATCTGGGATTTGATCACTTGCCGTTGGTGGCTTCTAATATCTGGGATTTCATCACCTGCCGCTGGTGGCTTCTAATATCTGGGATTTCACCACCTGCGGTTGGTGGCTTCTAATATCTGGGATTTCATCACCTGCGGTTGGTGGCTTCTAATATCTGGGATTTCATCATCTGCGGTTGGTGGCATCTAATATCTGGGATTTGATCACCTGCCGTTGGTGACTTCTAATATCTGGGATTTCATCACCTGCCGCTGGTGGCTTCTAATATCTGGGATTTCATCACCTGCGGTTGGTGGCTTCTAATATCTGGGATTTCATCACCTGCGGTTGGTGGCTTCTAATATCTGGGATTTCATTACCTGCGGTTGGTGGCTTCTAATATCTGGGATTTGAAACCTGCCGTTGGGGGCTGTAAATATTTGGTATTTAAAACGTGGCGTTGGGGGCTACTAGTATCTGGGATTTGAAACGTGCCTTTGGGGGCTACTAGTATCTGGGATTTGAAACGTGCCTTTGGGGGCTACTAGTATCTGGGATTTGAATCGTGCCTTGGGGGCTACTAGTATCTGGGATTTTAAACGTGCCATTGGGGGCTGCTAATACCTGGGATTTGAAACCTGCCGTTGGGGAATGTAAATATCTGGGATTTGAAACCTGCCGTCGGGGGCTTTGAATATCTGGTATTTGAAACGTGACGTTGGGGGCTACTAGTATCTGGGATTTGAAACGTGACGTTGGGGGCTACTAGTATCTGGGATTTGAAACGTGCCATTTGGGGATGCAAATATCTGGGATTTGAAACGTGCCGTTGGTGGCTTCTAATATCTGGGATTTGATCACTTGCCGCTGGTGGCTACTAACATCAGGGATTTGACCACCTGCAGTTGGTGGCTTCTAATATCTGGGATTTGATCACATGCGGTTGGTGGCTTCTAATATCTGGGATTTGATCACCTGCCGGTTGGTGGCTTCTTATATCTGGGATTTGATCACCTGCCGGTTGGTGGCTTCTAAAATCTGGGATTTGATTCCTGCCGTTGGTGCCTTCTAATATCTGGGATTTGATCACCTGCCGTTGGTGGCTTCTAATATCCGGGATTTGATCACATGCGGTTGGGGGCTTCTAATATCAGGGATTTGATCACTTGCCGTTGGTGGCTTCTAATATCTGGGATTTGATCACCTGCCGTTGGTGGCTTCTAATATCTGGGATTCGATCACTTTTCGTTGGTGGCTTCTAATATCTGGGATTTGATCACCTGCCGTTGGTGGCTTCTAATATCTGGGATTTCATCATCTGCGGTTGGTGGCTTCTAATATCTGGGATTTCATCACCTGCGGTTGGTGGCTTCTAATATCTGGGATTTCATCACCTGCGGTTGGTGGCTTATAATATCTGGGATTTCATCACCTGCGGTTGGTGGCTTCTAATATCTGGGATTTGATCACCTGCCGTTGGTGGCTTCTAATATCTGGGATTTGATCACGTGCCGTTGGTGGCTTCTAATATCTGGGATTTGATCACCTGCGGTTGGTGGCATCTAATATCTGGGATTTGATCACCTGCCGTTGGTGGCTTCTAATATCTGGGATTTCATCACCTGCCGCTGGTGGCTTCTAATATCTGGGATTTCATCACCTGCGGTTGGTGGCTTCTAATATCTGGGATTTCATCACCTGCGGTTGGTGGTTTCTAATATCTGGGATTTCATTACCTGCGGTTGGTGGCTTCTAATATCTGGGATTTGAAACCTGCCGTTGGGGGCTGTGAATATTTGGTATTTAAAACGTGGCGTTGGGGGCTACTAGTATCTGGGATTTGAAACTTGCCTTTGGGGGCTACTAGTATCTGGGATTTGAAACGTGCCTTTGGGGGCTACTAGTATCTGGGATTTGAATCGTGCCTTGGGGGCTACTAGTATCTGGGATTTTAAACGTGCCATAGGGGGCTGCTAATACCTGGGATTTGAAAACTGCCGTTGGGGAATGTAAATATCTGGGATTTGAAACCTGCCGTCGGGGGCTGTGAATATCTGGTATTTGAAACGTGACGTTGGGGGCTACTAGTATCTGGGATTTGAAACGTGCCATTTGGGGATGCAAATATCTGGGATTTGAAACGTGCCGTTGGTGGCTTCTAATATCTGGGATTTGATCACTTGCCGCTGGTGGCTACTAACATCAGGGATTTGACCACCTGCAGTTGGTGGCTTCTAATATCTGGGATTTGATCACATGCGGTTGGTGGCTTCTAATATCTGGGATTTGATCACCTGCCGGTTGGTGGCTTCTAATATCTGGGATTTGATCACCTGCCGGTTGGTGGCTTCTAAAATCTGGGATTTGATTCCTGCCGTTGGTGCCTTCTAATATCCGGGATTTGATCACATGCGGTTGGGGGCTTCTAATATCTGGGATTTGTTTCCTGCCGTTGGGGGCTTCTAATATCTGGGATTTGTTTCCTGCCGTTGCGGGGCTTCTAATATCTGGGATTTGATCACCTGCCGTTGGTGGCTTCTAATATCTGGGATTTGATCACCTGCCGTTGGTGGCTTCTAATATCTGGGATTTGATCACTTGCCGTTGGTGGCTTCTAATATCTGGGATTTGATCACTTGCCGTTGGTGGCTTCTAATATCTGGGATTTGATCACCTGTCTTTGATGGCTTCTAATATCTGGCGTTTGAATCCTGCCGTTGGGGGCTTCTAACATCTGGAATTTGATCCCCTCCGTTGGTGCCTTCTAATATCTGGGATTTGATCACCTGCGGTTGGTGGCATCTAATATCTGCGATTTGATCACCTGCCGTTGGTGGCTACTAATATCTGGGATTTGATCACCTGCCGTTGGTGGCTTCTAATATCTGGGATTTGATCACTTGCCGTTGGTGGCTTCTAATATCTGGGATTTGATCACCTGCCGTTGGTGGCTTCTAATATCTGGGATTTGATCACCTGCCGTTGGTGGCTTCTAATATCTGGGATTTGATCACTTGCCGTTGGTGGCTTCTAATATCTGGGATTTGATCACCTGCCGTTGGTGGCTTCTAATATCTGGGATTTGATCACCTGCCATTGGTGGCTTCTAATATCTGGGATTTCATCACCTGCCGCTGGTGGCTTCTAATATCTGGGATTTCACCACCTGCGGTTGGTGGCTTCTAATATCTGGGATTTCATCACCTGCGGTTGGTGGCTTCTAATATCTGGGATTTCATCATCTGCGGTTGGTGGCATCTAATATCTGGGATTTGATCACCTGCCGTTGGTGACTTCTAATATCTGGGATTTCATCACCTGCCGCTGGTGGCTTCTAATATCTGGGATTTCATCACCTGCGGTTGGTGGCTTCTAATATCTGGGATTTCATCACCTGCGGTTGGTGGCTTCTAATATCTGGGATTTCATTACCTGCGGTTGGTGGCTTCTAATATCTGGGATTTGAAAACCGCCGTTGGGGGCTGTAAATATTTGGTATTTAAAACGTGGCGTTGGGGGCTACTAGTATCTGGGATTTGAAACGTGCCTTTGGGGGCTACTAGTATCTGGGATTTGAAACGTGCCTTTGGGGGCTACTAGTATCTGGGATTTGAATCGTGCCTTGGGGGCTACTAGTATCTGGGATTTTAAACGTGCCATTGGGGGCTGCTAATACCTGGGATTTGAAACCTGCCGTTGGGGAATGTAAATATCTGGGATTTGAAACCTGCCGTCGGGGGCTTTGAATATCTGGTATTTGAAACGTGACGTTGGGGGCTACTAGTATCTGGGATTTGAAACGTGACGTTGGGGGCTACTAGTATCTGGGATTTGAAACGTGCCATTTGGGGATGCAAATATCTGGGATTTGAAACGTGCCGTTGGTGGCTTCTAATATCTGGGATTTGATCACTTGCCGCTGGTGGCTACTAACATCAGGGATTTGACCACCTGCAGTTGGTGGCTTCTAATATCTGGGATTTGATCACATGCGGTTGGTGGCTTCTAATATCTGGGATTTGATCACCTGCCGGTTGGTGGCTTCTTATATCTGGGATTTGATCACCTGCCGGTTGGTGGCTTCTAAAATCTGGGATTTGATTCCTGCCGTTGGTGCCTTCTAATATCTGGGATTTGATCACCTGCCGTTGGTGGCTTCTAATATCCGGGATTTGATCACATGCGGTTGGGGGCTTCTAATATCAGGGATTTGATCACTTGCCGTTGGTGGCTTCTAATATCTGGGATTTGATCACCTGCCGTTGGTGGCTTCTAATATCTGGGATTCGATCACTTTTCGTTGGTGGCTTCTAATATCTGGGATTTGATCACCTGCCGTTGGTGGCTTCTAATATCTGGGATTTCATCATCTGCGGTTGGTGGCTTCTAATATCTGGGATTTCATCACCTGCGGTTGGTGGCTTCTAATATCTGGGATTTCATCACCTGCGGTTGGTGGCTTATAATATCTGGGATTTCATCACCTGCGGTTGGTGGCTTCTAATATCTGGGATTTGATCACCTGCCGTTGGTGGCTTCTAATATCTGGGATTTGATCACCTGCCGTTGGTGGCTTCTAATATCTGGGATTTGATCACCTGCGGTTGGTGGCATCTAATATCTGGGATTTGATCACCTGCCGTTGGTGGCTTCTAATATCTGGGATTTCATCACCTGCCGCTGGTGGCTTCTAATATCTGGGATTTCATCACCTGCGGTTGGTGGCTTCTAATATCTGGGATTTCATCACCTGCGGTTGGTGGTTTCTAATATCTGGGATTTCATTACCTGCGGTTGGTGGCTTCTAATATCTGGGATTTGAAACCTGCCGTTGGGGGCTGTGAATATTTGGTATTTAAAACGTGGCGTTGGGGGCTACTAGTATCTGGGATTTGAAACTTGCCTTTGGGGGCTACTAGTATCTGGGATTTGAAACGTGCCTTTGGGGGCTACTAGTATCTGGGATTTGAATCGTGCCTTTGGGGGCTACTAGTATCTGGGATTTGAAACGTGCCTTTGGGGGCTACTAGTATCTGGGATTTGAATCGTGCCTTGGGGGCTACTAGTATCTGGGATTTTAAACGTGCCATTGGGGGCTGCTAATACCTGGGATTTGAAACCTGCCGTTGGGGAATGTAAATATCTGGGATTTGAAACCTGCCGTCGGGGGCTTTGAATATCTGGTATTTGAAACGTGACGTTGGGGGCTACTAGTATCTGGGATTTGAAACGTGACGTTGGGGGCTACTAGTATCTGGGATTTGAAACGTGCCATTTGGGGATGCAAATATCTGGGATTTGAAACGTGCCGTTGGTGGCTTCTAATATCTGGGATTTGATCACTTGCCGCTGGTGGCTACTAACATCAGGGATTTGACCACCTGCAGTTGGTGGCTTCTAATATCTGGGATTTGATCACATGCGGTTGGTGGCTTCTAATATCTGGGATTTGATCACCTGCCGGTTGGTGGCTTCTTATATCTGGGATTTGATCACCTGCCGGTTGGTGGCTTCTAAAATCTGGGATTTGATTCCTGCCGTTGGTGCCTTCTAATATCTGGGATTTGATCACCTGCCGTTGGTGGCTTCTAATATCCGGGATTTGATCACATGCGGTTGGGGGCTTCTAATATCAGGGATTTGATCACTTGCCGTTGGTGGCTTCTAATATCTGGGATTTGATCACCTGCCGTTGGTGGCTTCTAATATCTGGGATTCGATCACTTTTCGTTGGTGGCTTCTAATATCTGGGATTTGATCACCTGCCGTTGGTGGCTTCTAATATCTGGGATTTCATCATCTGCGGTTGGTGGCTTCTAATATCTGGGATTTCATCACCTGCGGTTGGTGGCTTCTAATATCTGGGATTTCATCACCTGCGGTTGGTGGCTTATAATATCTGGGATTTCATCACCTGCGGTTGGTGGCTTCTAATATCTGGGATTTGATCACCTGCCGTTGGTGGCTTCTAATATCTGGGATTTGATCACCTGCCGTTGGTGGCTTCTAATATCTGGGATTTGATCACCTGCGGTTGGTGGCATCTAATATCTGGGATTTGATCACCTGCCGTTGGTGGCTTCTAATATCTGGGATTTCATCACCTGCCGCTGGTGGCTTCTAATATCTGGGATTTCATCACCTGCGGTTGGTGGCTTCTAATATCTGGGATTTCATCACCTGCGGTTGGTGGTTTCTAATATCTGGGATTTCATTACCTGCGGTTGGTGGCTTCTAATATCTGGGATTTGAAACCTGCCGTTGGGGGCTGTGAATATTTGGTATTTAAAACGTGGCGTTGGGGGCTACTAGTATCTGGGATTTGAAACTTGCCTTTGGGGGCTACTAGTATCTGGGATTTGAAACGTGCCTTTGGGGGCTACTAGTATCTGGGATTTGAATCGTGCCTTGGGGGCTACTAGTATCTGGGATTTTAAACGTGCCATAGGGGGCTGCTAATACCTGGGATTTGAAACCTGCCGTTGGGGAATGTAAATATCTGGGATTTGAAACCTGCCGTCGGGGGCTGTGAATATCTGGTATTTGAAACGTGACGTTGGGGGCTACTAGTATCTGGGATTTGAAACGTGCCATTTGGGGATGCAAATATCTGGGATTTGAAACGTGCCGTTGGTGGCTTCTAATATCTGGGATTTGATCACTTGCCGCTGGTGGCTACTAACATCAGGGATTTGACCACCTGCAGTTGGTGGCTTCTAATATCTGGGATTTGATCACATGCGGTTGGTGGCTTCTAATATCTGGGATTTGATCACCTGCCGGTTGGTGGCTTCTAATATCTGGGATTTGATCACCTGCCGGTTGGTGGCTTCTAAAATCAGGGATTTGATTCCTGCCGTTGGTGCCTTCTAATATCTGGGATTTGATCACCTGCCGTTGGTGGCTTCTAATATCCGGGATTTGATCACATGCGGTTGGGGGCTTCTAATATCTGGGATTTGTTTCCTGCCGTTGGGGGCTTCTAATATCTGGGATTTGTTTCCTGCCGTTGCGGGGCTTCTAATATCTGGGATTTGATCACCTGCCGTTGGTGGCTTCTAATATCTGGGATTTGATCACCTGCCGTTGGTGGCTTCTAATATCTGGGATTTGATCACTTGCCGTTGGTGGCTTCTAATATCTGGGATTTGATCACTTGCCGTTGGTGGCTTCTAATATCTGGGATTTGATCACCTGTCTTTGATGGCTTCTAATATCTGGCGTTTGAATCCTGCCGTTGGGGGCTTCTAACATCTGGAATTTGATCCCCTCCGTTGGTGCCTTCTAATATCTGGGATTTGATCACCTGCGGTTGGTGGCATCTAATATCTGCGATTTGATCACCTGCCGTTGGTGGCTACTAATATCTGGGATTTGATCACCTGCCGTTGGTGGCTTCTAATATCTGGGATTTGATCACTTGCCGTTGGTGGCTTCTAATATCTGGGATTTGATCACCTGCCGTTCGTGGCTTCTAATATCTGGGATTTGATCACTTGCCGTTGGTGGCTTCTAATATCTGGGATTTGATCACCTGCCGTTGGTGGCTTCTAATATCTGGGATTTGATCACCTGCCATTGGTGGCTTCTAATATCTGGGATTTCATCACCTGCCGCTGGTGGCTTCTAATATCTGGGATTTCACCACCTGCGGTTGGTGGCTTCTAATATCTGGGATTTCATCACCTGCGGTTGGTGGCTTCTAATATCTGGGATTTCATCATCTGCGGTTGGTGGCATCTAATATCTGGGATTTGATCACCTGCCGGTTGGTGGCTTCTAAAATCTGGGATTTGATTCCTGCCGTTGGTGCCTTCTAATATCTGGGATTTGATCACCTGCGGTTGGTGGCATCTAATATCTGGGATTTGATCACCTGCCGTTGGTGACTTCTAATATCTGGGATTTCATCACCTGCCGCTGGTGGCTTCTAATATCTGGGATTTCATCACCTGCGGTTGGTGGCTTCTAATATCTGGGATTTCATCACCTGCGGTTGGTGGCTTCTAATATCTGGGATTTCATTACCTGCGGTTGGTGGCTTCTAATATCTGGGATTTGAAACCTGCCGTTGGTGGCTGTAAATATTTGGTATTTAAAACGTGGCGTTGGGGGCTACTAGTATCTGGGATTTGAAACGTGCCTTTGGGGGCTACTAGTATCTGGGATTTGAAACGTGCCTTTGGGGGCTACTAGTATCTGGGATTTGAATCGTGCCTTGGGGGCTACTAGTATCTGGGATTTTAAACGTGCCATTGGGGGCTGCTAATACCTGGGATTTGAAACCTGCCGTTGGGGAATGTAAATATCTGGGATTTGAAACCTGCCGTCGGGGGCTTTGAATATCTGTTATTTGAAACGTGACGTTGGGGGCTACTAGTATCTGGGATTTGAAACGTGACGTTGGGGGCTACTAGTATCTGGGATTTGAAACGTGCCATTTGGGGATGCAAATATCTGGGATTTGAAACGTGCCGTTGGTGGCTTCTAATATCTGGGATTTGATCACTTGCCGCTGGTGGCTACTAACATCAGGGATTTGACCACCTGCAGTTGGTGGCTTCTAATATCTGGGATTTGATCACATGCGGTTGGTGGCTTCTAATATCTGGGATTTGATCACCTGCCGGTTGGTGGCTTCTTATATCTGGGATTTGATCACCTGCCGGTTGGTGGCTTCTAAAATCTGGGATTTGATTCCTGCCGTTGGTGCCTTCTAATATCTGGGATTTGATCACCTGCCGTTGGTGGCTTCTAATATCCGGGATTTGATCACATGCGGTTGGGGGCTTCTAATATCAGGGATTTGATCACTTGCCGTTGGTGGCTTCTAATATCTGGGATTTGATCACCTGCCGTTGGTGGCTTCTAATATCTGGGATTCGATCACTTTTCGTTGGTGGCTTCTAATATCTGGGATTTGATCACCTGCCGTTGGTGGCTTCTAATATCTGGGATTTCATCATCTGCGGTTGGTGGCTTCTAATATCTGGGATTTCATCACCTGCGGTTGGTGGCTTCTAATATCTGGGATTTCATCACCTGCGGTTGGTGGCTTATAATATCTGGGATTTCATCACCTGCGGTTGGTGGCTTATAATATCTGGGATTTGATCACCTGCCGTTGGTGGCTTCTAATATCTGGGATTTGATCACCTGCCGTTGGTGGCTTCTAATATCTGGGATTTGATCACCTGCGGTTGGTGGCATCTAATATCTGGGATTTGATCACCTGCCGTTGGTGGCTTCTAATATCTGGGATTTCATCACCTGCCGCTGGTGGCTTCTAATATCTGGGATTTCATCACCTTTGGTTGGTGGCTTCTAATATCTGGGATTTCATCACCTGCGGTTGGTGGCTTCTAATATCTGGGATTTCATTACCTGCGGTTGGTGGCTTCTAATATCAGGGATTTGAAACCTGCCGTTGGGGGCTGTGAATATTTGGTATTTAAAACGTGGCGTTGGGGGCTACTAGTATCTGGGATTTGAAACTTGCCTTTGGGGGCTACTAGTATCTGGGATTTGAAACGTGCCTTTGGGGGCTACTAGTATCTGGGATTTGAATCGTGCCTTGGGGGCTACTAGTATCTGGGATTTTAAACGTGCCATAGGGGGCTGCTAATACCTGGGATTTGAAACCTGCCGTTGGGGAATGTAAATATCTGGGATTTGAAACCTGCCGTCGGGGGCTGTGAATATCTGGTATTTGAAACGTGACGTTGGGGGCTACTAGTATCTGGGATTTGAAACGTGCCATTTGGGGATGCAAATATCTGGGATTTGAAACGTGCCGTTGGTGGCTTCTAATATCTGGGATTTGATCACTTGCCGCTGGTGGCTACTAACATCAGGGATTTGACCACCTGCAGTTGGTGGCTTCTAATATCTGGGATTTGATCACATGCGGTTGGTGGCTTCTAATATCTGGGATTTGATCACCTGCCGGTTGGTGGCTTCTAATATCTGGGATTTGATCACCTGCCCGTTGGTGGCTTCTAAAATCTGGGATTTGATTCCTGCCGTTGGTGCCTTCTAATATCTGGGATTTGATCACCTGCCGTTGGTGGCTTCTAATATCCGGGATTTGATCACATGCGGTTGGGGGCTTCTAATATCTGGGATTTGTTTCCTGCCGTTGGGGGCTTCTAATATCTGGGATTTGTTTCCTGCCGTTGCGGGGCTTCTAATATCTGGGATTTGATCACCTGCCGTTGGTGGCTTCTAATATCTGGGATTTGATCACCTGCCGTTGGTGGCTTCTAATATCTGGGATTTGATCACTTGCCGTTGGTGGCTTCTAATATCTGGGATTTGATCACTTGCCGTTGGTGGCTTCTAATATCTGGGATTTGATCACCTGTCTTTGATGGCTTCTAATATCTGGCGTTTGAATCCTGCCGTTGGGGGCTTCTAACATCTGGAATTTGATCCCCTCCGTTGGTGCCTTCTAATATCTGGGATTTGATCACCTGCGGTTGGTGGCATCTAATATCTGCGATTTGATCACCTGCCGTTGGTGGCTACTAATATCTGGGATTTGATCACCTGCCGTTGGTGGCTTCTAATATCTGGGATTTGATCACTTGCCGTTGGTGGCTTCTAATATCTGGGATTTGATCACCTGCCGTTGGTGGCTTCTAATATCTGGGATTTGATCACCTGCCGTTGGTGGCTTCTAATATCTGGGATTTGATCACTTGCCGTTGGTGGCTTCTAATATCTGGGATTTGATCACCTGCCGTTGGTGGCTTCTAATATCTGGGATTTGATCACCTGCCATTGGTGGCTTCTAATATCTGGGATTTCATCACCTGCCGCTGGTGGCTTCTAATATCTGGGATTTCACCACCTGCGGTTGGTGGCTTCTAATATCTGGGATTTCATCACCTGCGGTTGGTGGCTTCTAATATCTGGGATTTCATCATCTGCGGTTGGTGGCATCTAATATCTGGGATTTGATCACCTGCCGGTTGGTGGCTTCTAATATCTGGGATTTGATCACTTGCCGCTGGTGGCTACTAACATCAGGGATTTGACCACCTGGAGTTGGTGGCTTCTAATATCTGGGATTTGATCACATGCGGTTGGTGGCTTCTAATATCTGGGATTTGATCACCTGCCGGTTGGTGGCTTCTAATATCTGGGATTTGATCACCTGCCGGTTGGTGGCTTCTAAAATCTGGGATTTGATTCCTGCCGTTGGTGCCTTCTAATATCTGGGATTTGATCACCTGCCGTTGGTGGCTTCTAGTATCTGGGATTTGATCACCTGCCATTGGTGGCTTCTAATATCTGGGATTTCATCACCTGCCGCTGGTGGCTTCTAATATCTGGGATTTCACCACCTGCGGTTGGTGGCTTCTAATATCTGGGATTTCATCACCTGCGGTTGGTGGCTTCTAATATCTGGGATTTCATCATCTGCGGTTGGTGGCATCTAATATCTGGGATTTGATCACCTGCCGGTTGGTGGCTTCTAATATCTGGGATTTGATCACTTGCCGCTGGTGGCTACTAACATCAGGGATTTGACCACCTGGAGTTGGTGGCTTCTAATATCTGGGATTTGATCACATGCGGTTGGTGGCTTCTAATATCTGGGATTTGATCACCTGCCGGTTGGTGGCTTCTAATATCTGGGATTTGATCACCTGCCGGTTGGTGGCTTCTAAAATCTGGGATTTGATTCCTGCCGTTGGTGCCTTCTAATATCTGGGATTTGATCACCTGCCGTTGGTGGCTTCTAATATCCGGGATTTGATCACATGCGGTTGGGGGCTTCTAATATCTGGGATTTGATCACCTGCGGTTGGTGGCATCTAATATCTGCGATTTGATCACCTGCCGTTGGTGGCTACTAATATCTGGGATTTGATCACCTGCCGTTGGTGGCTTCTAATATCTGGGATTTGATCACTTGCCGTTGGTGGCTTCTAATATCTGGGATTTGATCACCTGCCGTTGGTGGCTTCTAATATCTGGGATTTGATCACCTGCCGTTGGTGGCTTCTAATATCTGGGATTTGATCACTTGCCGTTGGTGGCTTCTAATATCTGGGATTTCATCACCTGCCGCTGGTGGCTTCTAATATCTGGGATTTCACCACCTGCGGTTGGTGGCTTCTAATATCTGGGATTTCATCACCTGCGGTTGGTGGCTTCTAATATCTGGGATTTCATCATCTGCGGTTGGTGGCATCTAATATCTGGGATTTGATCACCTGCCGTTGGTGACTTCTAATATCTGGGATTTCATCACCTGCCGCTGGTGGCTTCTAATATCTGGGATTTCATCACCTGCGGTTGGTGGCTTCTAATATCTGGGATTTCATCACCTGCGGTTGGTGGCTTCTAATATCTGGGATTTCATTACCTGCGGTTGGTGGCTTCTAATATCTGGGATTTGAAACCTGCCGTTGGGGGCTGTAAATATTTGGTATTTAAAACGTGGCGTTGGGGGCTACTAGTATCTGGGATTTGAAACGTGCCTTTGGGGGCTACTAGTATCTGGGATTTGAAACGTGCCTTTGGGGGCTACTAGTATCTGGGATTTGAATCGTGCCTTGGGGGCTACTAGTATCTGGGATTTTAAACGTGCCATTGGGGGCTGCTAATACCTGGGATTTGAAACCTGCCGTTGGGGAATGTAAATATCTGGGATTTGAAACCTGCCGTCGGGGGCTTTGAATATCTGGTATTTGAAACGTGACGTTGGGGGCTACTAGTATCTGGGATTTGAAACGTGACGTTGGGGGCTACTAGTATCTGGGATTTGAAACGTGCCATTTGGGGATGCAAATATCTGGGATTTGAAACGTGCCGTTGGTGGCTTCTAATATCTGGGATTTGATCACTTGCCGCTGGTGGCTACTAACATCAGGGATTTGACCACCTGCAGTTGGTGGCTTCTAATATCTGGGATTTGATTCCTGCCGTTGGTGCCTTCTAATATCTGGGATTTGATCACCTGCCGTTGGTGGCTTCTAATATCCGGGATTTGATCACATGCGGTTGGGGGCTTCTAATATCAGGGATTTGATCACTTGCCGTTGGTGGCTTCTAATATCTGGGATTTGATCACCTGCCGTTGGTGGCTTCTAATATCTGGGATTCGATCACTTTTCGTTGGTGGCTTCTAATATCTGGGATTTGATCACCTGCCGTTGGTGGCTTCTAATATCTGGGATTTCATCATCTGCGGTTGGTGGCTTCTAATATCTGGGATTTCATCACCTGCGGTTGGTGGCTTCTAATATCTGGGATTTCATCACCTGCGGTTGGTGGCTTATAATATCTGGGATTTCATCACCTGCGGTTGGTGGCTTCTAATATCTGGGATTTGATCACCTGCCGTTGGTGGCTTCTAATATCTGGGATTTGATCACGTGCCGTTGGTGGCTTCTAATATCTGGGATTTGATCACCTGCGGTTGGTGGCATCTAATATCTGGGATTTGATCACCTGCCGTTGGTGGCTTCTAATATCTGGGATTTCATCACCTGCCGCTGGTGGCTTCTAATATCTGGGATTTCATCACCTGCGGTTGGTGGCTTCTAATATCTGGGATTTCATCACCTGCGGTTGGTGGTTTCTAATATCTGGGATTTCATTACCTGCGGTTGGTGGCTTCTAATATCTGGGATTTGAAACCTGCCGTTGGGGGCTGTGAATATTTGGTATTTAAAACGTGGCGTTGGGGGCTACTAGTATCTGGGATTTGAAACTTGCCTTTGGGGGCTACTAGTATCTGGGATTTGAAACGTGCCTTTGGGGGCTACTAGTATCTGGGATTTGAATCGTGCCTTGGGGGCTACTAGTATCTGGGATTTTAAACGTGCCATAGGGGGCTGCTAATACCTGGGATTTGAAAACTGCCGTTGGGGAATGTAAATATCTGGGATTTGAAAACTGCCGTTGGGGAATGTAAATATCTGGGATTTGAAACCTGCCGTCGGGGGCTGTGAATATCTGGTATTTGAAACGTGACGTTGGGGGCTACTAGTATCTGGGATTTGAAACGTGCCATTTGGGGATGCAAATATCTGGGATTTGAAACGTGCCGTTGGTGGCTTCTAATATCTGGGATTTGATCACTTGCCGCTGGTGGCTACTAACATCAGGGATTTGACCACCTGCAGTTGGTGGCTTCTAATATCTGGGATTTGATCACATGCGGTTGGTGGCTTCTAATATCTGGGATTTGATCACCTGCCGGTTGGTGGCTTCTAATATCTGGGATTTGATCACCTGCCGGTTGGTGGCTTCTAAAATCTGGGATTTGATTCCTGCCGTTGGTGCCTTCTAATATCCGGGATTTGATCACATGCGGTTGGGGGCTTCTAATATCTGGGATTTGTTTCCTGCCGTTGGGGGCTTCTAATATCTGGGATTTGTTTCCTGCCGTTGCGGGGCTTCTAATATCTGGGATTTGATCACCTGCCGTTGGTGGCTTCTAATATCTGGGATTTCATCACCTGCCGCTGGTGGCTTCTAATATCTGGGATTTCACCACCTGCGGTTGGTGGCTTCTAATATCTGGGATTTCATCACCTGCGGTTGGTGGCTTCTAATATCTGGGATTTCATCATCTGCGGTTGGTGGCATCTAATATCTGGGATTTGATCACCTGCCGGTTGGTGGCTTCTAAAATCTGGGATTTGATTCCTGCCGTTGGTGCCTTCTAATATCTGGGATTTGATCACCTGCCGTTGGTGGCTTCTAATATCCGGGATTTGATCACATGCGGTTGGGGGCTTCTAATATCTGGGATTTGTTTCCTGCCGTTGGGGGCTTCTAATATCTGGGATTTGTTTCCTGCCGTTGCGGGGCTTCTAATATCTGGGATTTGATCACCTGCCGTTGGTGGCTTCTAATATCTGGGATTTGATCACCTGCCGTTGGTGGCTTCTAATATCTGGGATTTGATCACTTGCCGTTGGTGGCTTCTAATATCTGGGATTTGATCACTTGCCGTTGGTGGCTTCTAATATCTGGGATTTGATCACCTGTCTTTGATGGCTTCTAATATCTGGCGTTTGAATCCTGCCGTTGGGGGCTTCTAACATCTGGAATTTGATCCCCTCCGTTGGTGCCTTCTAATATCTGGGATTTGATCACCTGCGGTTGGTGGCATCTAATATCTGCGATTTGATCACCTGCCGTTGGTGGCTACTAATATCTGGGATTTGATCACCTGCCGTTGGTGGCTTCTAATATCTGGGATTTGATCACTTGCCGTTGGTGGCTTCTAATATCTGGGATTTGATCACCTGCCGTTGGTGGCTTCTAATATCTGGGATTTGATCACCTGCCGTTGGTGGCTACTAATATCTGGGATTTGATCACCTGCCGTTGGTGGCTTCTAATATCTGGGATTTGATCACTTGCCGTTGGTGGCTTCTAATATCTGGGATTTGATCACCTGCCGTTGGTGGCTTCTAATATCTGGGATTTGATCACCTGCCGTTGGTGGCTTCTAATATCTGGGATTTGATCACTTGCCGTTGGTGGCTTCTAATATCTGGGATTTGATCACCTGCCGTTGGTGGCTACTAATATCTGGGATTTGATCACCTGCCGTTGGTGGCTTCTAATATCTGGGATTTGATCACTTGCCGTTGGTGGCTTCTAATATCTGGGATTTGATCACCTGCCGTTGGTGGCTTCTAATATCTGGGATTTGATCACCTGCCGTTGGTGGCTTCTAATATCTGGGATTTGATCACCTGTCTTTGATGGCTTCTAATATCTGGCGTTTGAATCCTGCCGTTGGGGGCTTCTAACATCTGGAATTTGATCCCCTCCGTTGGTGCCTTCTAATATCTGGGATTTGATCACCTGCGGTTGGTGGCATCTAATATCTGCGATTTGATCACCTGCCGTTGGTGGCTACTAATATCTGGGATTTGATCACCTGCCGTTGGTGGCTTCTAATATCTGGGATTTGATCACTTGCCGTTGGTGGCTTCTAATATCTGGGATTTGATCACCTGCCGTTGGTGGCTTCTAATATCTGGGATTTGATCACCTGCCGTTGGTGGCTACTAATATCTGGGATTTGATCACCTGCCGTTGGTGGCTTCTAATATCTGGGATTTGATCACTTGCCGTTGGTGGCTTCTAATATCTGGGATTTGATCACCTGCCGTTGGTGGCTTCTAATATCTGGGATTTGATCACCTGCCGTTGGTGGCTTCTAATATCTGGGATTTGATCACTTGCCGTTGGTGGCTTCTAATATCTGGGATTTGATCACCTGCCGTTGGTGGCTACTAATATCTGGGATTTGATCACCTGCCGTTGGTGGCTTCTAATATCTGGGATTTGATCACTTGCCGTTGGTGGCTTCTAATATCTGGGATTTGATCACCTGCCGTTGGTGGCTTCTAATATCTGGGATTTGATCACCTGCCGTTGGTGGCTTCTAATATCTGGGATTTGATCACTTGCCGTTGGTGGCTTCTAATATCTGGGATTTGATCACCTGCCGTTGGTGGCTTCTAATATCTGGGATTTGATCACCTGCCATTGGTGGCTTCTAATATCTGGGATTTCATCACCTGCCGCTGGTGGCTTCTAATATCTGGGATTTCACCACCTGCGGTTGGTGGCTTCTAATATCTGGGATTTCATCACCTGCGGTTGGTGGCTTCTAATATCTGGGATTTCATCATCTGCGGTTGGTGGCATCTAATATCTGGGATTTGATCACCTGCCGGTTGGTGGCTTCTAAAATCTGGGATTTGATTCCTGCCGTTGGTGCCTTCTAATATCTGGGATTTGATCACCTGCCGTTGGTGGCTTCTAATATCCGGGATTTGATCACATGCGGTTGGGGGCTTCTAATATCTGGGATTTGTTTCCTGCCGTTGGGGGCTTCTAATATCTGGGATTTGTTTCCTGCCGTTGCGGGGCTTCTAATATCTGGGATTTGATCACCTGCCGTTGGTGGCTTCCAATATCTGGGATTTGATCACCTGCCGTTGGTGGCTTCTAATATCTGGGATTTGATCACTTGCCGTTGGTGGCTTCTAATATCTGGGATTTGATCACTTGCCGTTGGTGGCTTCTAATATCTGGGATTTGATCACCTGTCTTTGATGGCTTCTAATATCTGGCGTTTGAATCCTGCCGTTGGGGGCTTCTAACATCTGGAATTTGATCCCCTCCGTTGGTGCCTTCTAATATCTGGGATTTGATCACCTGCGGTTGGTGGCATCTAATATCTGCGATTTGATCACCTGCCGTTGGTGGCTACTAATATCTGGGATTTGATCACCTGCCGTTGGTGGCTTCTAATATCTGGGATTTGATCACTTGCCGTTGGTGGCTTCTAATATCTGGGATTTGATCACCTGCCGTTGGTGGCTTCTAATATCTGGGATTTGATCACCTGCCGTTGGTGGCTTCTAATATCTGGGATTTGATCACTTGCCGTTGGTGGCTTCTAATATCTGGGATTTGATCACCTGCCGTTGGTGGCTTCTAATATCTGGGATTTGATCACCTGCCATTGGTGGCTTCTAATATCTGGGATTTCATCACCTGCCGCTGGTGGCTTCTAATATCTGGGATTTCACCACCTGCGGTTGGTGGCTTCTAATATCTGGGATTTCATCACCTGCGGTTGGTGGCTTCTAATATCTGGGATTTCATCATCTGCGGTTGGTGTCATCTAATATCTGGGATTTGATCACCTGCCGGTTGGTGGCTTCTAAAATCTGGGATTTGATTCCTGCCGTTGGTGTCTTCTAATATCTGGGATTTGATCACCTGCCGTTGGTGGCTTCTAATATCCGGGATTTGATCACATGCGGTTGGGGGCTTCTAATATCTGGGATTTGTTTCCTGCCGTTGGGGGCTTCTAATATCTGGGATTTGTTTCCTGCCGTTGCGGGGCTTCTAATATCTGGGATTTGATCACCTGCCGTTGGTGGCTTCTAATATCTGGGATTTGATCACCTGCCGTTGGTGGCTTCTAATATCTGGGATTTGATCACTTGCCGTTGGTGGCTTCTAATATCTGGGATTTGATCACTTGCCGTTGGTGGCTTCTAATATCTGGGATTTGATCACCTGTCTTTGATGGCTTCTAATATCTGGCGTTTGAATCCTGCCGTTGGGGGCTTCTAACATCTGGAATTTGATCACCTGCCGTTGGTGCCTTCTAATATCTGGGATTTGATCACCTGCGGTTGGTGGCATCTAATATCTGCGATTTGATCACCTGCCGTTGGTGGCTACTAATATCTGGGATTTGATCACCTGCCGTTGGTGGCTTCTAATATCTGGGATTTGATCACTTGCCGTTGGTGGCTTCTAATATCTGGGATTTGATCACCTGCCGTTGGTGGCTTCTAATATCTGGGATTTGATCACCTGCCGTTGGTGGCTTCTAATATCTGGGATTTGATCACTTGCCGTTGGTGGCTTCTAATATCTGGGATTTGATCACCTGCCGTTGGTGGCTTCTAATATCTGGGATTTGATCACCTGCCATTGGTGGCTTCTAATATCTGGGATTTCATCACCTGCCGCTGGTGGCTTCTAATATCTGGTATTTCACCACCTGCGGTTGGTGGCTTCTAATATCTGGGATTTCATCACCTGCGGTTGGTGGCTTCTAATATCTGGGATTTCATCATCTGCGGTTGGTGGCATCTAATATCTGGGATTTGATCACCTGCCGTTGGTGGCTTCTAATATCTGGGATTTCATCACCTGCCGCTGGTGGCTTCTAATATCTGGGATTTCATCACCTGCGGTTGGTGGCTTCTAATATCTGGGATTTGATCACCTGTCTTTGATGGCTTCTAATATCTGGCGTTTGAATCCTGCCGTTGGGGGCTTCTAACATCTGGAATTTGATCACCTGCCGTTGGTGCCTTCTAATATCTGGGATTTGATCACCTGCGGTTGGTGGCATCTAATATCTGCGATTTGATCACCTGCCGTTGGTGGCTACTAATATCTGGGATTTGATCACCTGCCGTTGGTGGCTTCTAATATCTGGGATTTGATCACCTGCCGTTGGTGGCTTCTAATATCTGGGATTTGATCACCTGCGGTTGGTGGCTTCTAATATCTGGGATTTCATCACCTGCGGTTGGTGGCTTCTAATATCTGGGATTTCATCACCTGCGGTTGGTGGCTTATAATATCTGGGATTTCATCACCTGCGGTTGGTGGCTTCTAATATCTGGGATTTGATCACCTGCCGTTGGTGGCTTCTAATATCTGGGATTTGATCACCTGCCGTTGGTGGCTTCTAATATCTGGGATTTGATCACCTGCGGTTGGTGGCATCTAATATCTGGGATTTGATCACCTGCCGTTGGTGGCTTCTAATATCTGGGATTTCATCACCTGCCGCTGGTGGCTTCTAATATCTGGGATTTCATCACCTGCGGTTGGTGGCTTCTAATATCTGGGATTTCATCACCTGCGGTTGGTGGCTTCTAATATCTGGGATTTCATTACCTGCGGTTGGTGGCTTCTAATATCTGGGATTTGAAACCTGCCGTTGGGGGCTGTGAATATTTGGTATTTAAAACGTGGCGTTGGGGGCTACTAGTATCTGGGATTTGAAACTTGCCTTTGGGGGCTACTAGTATCTGGGATTTGAAACGTGCCTTTGGGGGCTACTAGTATCTGGGATTTGAATCGTGCCTTGGGGGCTACTAGTATCTGGGATTTTAAACGTGCCATAGGGGGCTGCTAATACCTGGGATTTGAAACCTGCCGTTGGGGAATGTAAATATCTGGGATTTGAAACCTGCCGTCGGGGGCTGTGAATATCTGGTATTTGAAACGTGACGTTGGGGGCTACTAGTATCTGGGATTTGAAACGTGCCATTTGGGGATGCAAATATCTGGGATTTGAAACGTGCCGTTGGTGGCTTCTAATATCTGGGATTTGATCACCTGCGGTTGGTGGCTTCTAATATCTGGGATTTCATCACCTGCGGTTGGTGGCTTCTAATATCTGGGATTTCATCACCTGCGGTTGGTGGCTTATAATATCTGGGATTTCATCACCTGCGGTTGGTGGCTTCTAATATCTGGGATTTGATCACCTGCCGTTGGTGGCTTCTAATATCTGGGATTTGATCACCTGCCGTTGGTGGCTTCTAATATCTGGGATTTGATCACCTGCGGTTGGTGGCATCTAATATCTGGGATTTGATCACCTGCCGTTGGTGGCTTCTAATATCTGGGATTTCATCACCTGCCGCTGGTGGCTTCTAATATCTGGGATTTCATCACCTGCGGTTGGTGGCTTCTAATATCTGGGATTTCATCACCTGCGGTTGGTGGCTTCTAATATCTGGGATTTCATTACCTGCGGTTGGTGGCTTCTAATATCTGGGATTTGAAACCTGCCGTTGGGGGCTGTGAATATTTGGTATTTAAAACGTGGCGTTGGGGGCTACTAGTATCTGGGATTTGAAACTTGCCTTTGGGGGCTACTAGTATCTGGGATTTGAAACGTGCCTTTGGGGGCTACTAGTATCTGGGATTTGAATCGTGCCTTGGGGGCTACTAGTATCTGGGATTTTAAACGTGCCATAGGGGGCTGCTAATACCTGGGATTTGAAACCTGCCGTTGGGGAATGTAAATATCTGGGATTTGAAACCTGCCGTCGGGGGCTGTGAATATCTGGTATTTGAAACGTGACGTTGGGGGCTACTAGTATCTGGGATTTGAAACGTGCCATTTGGGGATGCAAATATCTGGGATTTGAAACGTGCCGTTGGTGCCTTCTAATATCTGGGATTTGATCACCTGCGGTTGGTGGCATCTAATATCTGCGATTTGATCACCTGCCGTTGGTGGCTACTAATATCTGGGATTTGATCACCTGCCGTTGGTGGCTTCTAATATCTGGGATTTGATCACTTGCCGTTGGTGGCTTCTAATATCTGGGATTTGATCACCTGCCGTTGGTGGCTTCTAATATCTGGGATTTGATCACCTGCCGTTGGTGGCTTCTAATATCTGGGATTTGATCACTTGCCGTTGGTGGCTTCTAATATCTGGGATTTGATCACCTGCCGTTGGTGGATTCTAATATCTGGGATTTGATCACCTGCCATTGGTGGCTTCTAATATCTGGGATTTCATCACCTGCCGCTGGTGGCTTCTAATATCTGGTATTTCACCACCTGCGGTTGGTGGCTTCTAATATCTGGGATTTCATCACCTGCGGTTGGTGGCTTCTAATATCTGGGATTTCATCATCTGCGGTTGGTGGCATCTAATATCTGGGATTTGATCACCTGCCGTTGGTGGCTTCTAATATCTGGGATTTCATCACCTGCCGCTGGTGGCTTCTAATATCTGGGATTTCATCACCTGCGGTTGGTGGCTTCTAATATCTGGGATTTGATCACCTGTCTTTGATGGCTTCTAATATCTGGCGTTTGAATCCTGCCGTTGGGGGCTTCTAACATCTGGAATTTGATCACCTGCCGTTGGTGCCTTCTAATATCTGGGATTTGATCACCTGCGGTTGGTGGCATCTAATATCTGCGATTTGATCACCTGCCGTTGGTGGCTACTAATATCTGGGATTTGATCACCTGCCGTTGGTGGCTTCTAATATCTGGGATTTGATCACCTGCCGTTGGTGGCTTCTAATATCTGGGATTTGATCACCTGCGGTTGGTGGCTTCTAATATCTGGGATTTCATCACCTGCGGTTGGTGGCTTCTAATATCTGGGATTTCATCACCTGCGGTTGGTGGCTTATAATATCTGGGATTTCATCACCTGCGGTTGGTGGCTTCTAATATCTGGGATTTGATCACCTGCCGTTGGTGGCTTCTAATATCTGGGATTTGATCACCTGCCGTTGGTGGCTTCTAATATCTGGGATTTGATCACCTGCGGTTGGTGGCATCTAATATCTGGGATTTGATCACCTGCCGTTGGTGGCTTCTAATATCTGGGATTTCATCACCTGCCGCTGGTGGCTTCTAATATCTGGGATTTCATCACCTGCGGTTGGTGGCTTCTAATATCTGGGATTTCATCACCTGCGGTTGGTGGCTTCTAATATCTGGGATTTCATTACCTGCGGTTGGTGGCTTCTAATATCTGGGATTTGAAACCTGCCGTTGGGGGCTGTGAATATTTGGTATTTAAAACGTGGCGTTGGGGGCTACTAGTATCTGGGATTTGAAACTTGCCTTTGGGGGCTACTAGTATCTGGGATTTGAAACGTGCCTTTGGGGGCTACTAGTATCTGGGATTTGAATCGTGCCTTGGGGGCTACTAGTATCTGGGATTTTAAACGTGCCATAGGGGGCTGCTAATACCTGGGATTTGAAACCTGCCGTTGGGGAATGTAAATATCTGGGATTTGAAACCTGCCGTCGGGGGCTGTGAATATCTGGTATTTGAAACGTGACGTTGGGGGCTACTAGTATCTGGGATTTGAAACGTGCCATTTGGGGATGCAAATATCTGGGATTTGAAACGTGCCGTTGGTGGCTTCTAATATCTGGGATTTGATCACCTGCGGTTGGTGGCTTCTAATATCTGGGATTTCATCACCTGCGGTTGGTGGCTTCTAATATTTGGGATTTCATCACCTGCGGTTGGTGGCTTATAATATCTGGGATTTCATCACCTGCGGTTGGTGGCTTCTAATATCTGGGATTTGATCACCTGCCGTTGGTGGCTTCTAATATCTGGGATTTGATCACCTGCCGTTGGTGGCTTCTAATATCTGGGATTTGATCACCTGCGGTTGGTGGCATCTAATATCTGGGATTTGATCACCTGCCGTTGGTGGCTTCTAATATCTGGGATTTCATCACCTGCCGCTGGTGGCTTCTAATATCTGGGATTTCATCACCTGCGGTTGGTGGCTTCTAATATCTGGGATTTCATCACCTGCGGTTGGTGGCTTCTAATATCTGGGATTTCATTACCTGCGGTTGGTGGCTTCTAATATCTGGGATTTGAAACCTGCCGTTGGGGGCTGTGAATATTTGGTATTTAAAACGTGGCGTTGGGGGCTACTAGTATCTGGGATTTGAAACTTGCCTTTGGGGGCTACTAGTATCTGGGATTTGAAACGTGCCTTTGGGGGCTACTAGTATCTGGGATTTGAATCGTGCCTTGGGGGCTACTAGTATCTGGGATTTTAAACGTGCCTTTGGGGGCTACTAGTATCTGGGATTTGAATCGTGCCTTGGGGGCTACTAGTATCTGGGATTTTAAACGTGCCATAGGGGGCTGCTAATACCTGGGATTTGAAACCTGCCGTTGGGGAATGTAAATATCTGGGATTTGAAACCTGCCGTCGGGGGCTGTGAATATCTGGTATTTGAAACGTGACGTTGGGGGCTACTAGTATCTGGGATTTGAAACGTGCCATTTGGGGATGCAAATATCTGGGATTTGAAACGTGCCGTTGGTGGCTTCTAATATCTGGGATTTGATCACTTGCCGCTGGTGGCTACTAACATCAGGGATTTGACCACCTGCAGTTGGTGGCTTCTAATATCTGGGATTTGATCACATGCGGTTGGTGGCTTCTAATATCTGGGATTTGATCACCTGCCGGTTGGTGGCTTCTAATATCTGGGATTTGATCACCTGCCGGTTGGTGGCTTCTAAAATCTGGGATTTGATTCCTGCCGTTGGTGCCTTCTAATATCTGGGATTTGATCACCTGCCGTTGGTGGCTTCTAATATCCGGGATTTGATCACATGCGGTTGGGGGCTTCTAATATCTGGGATTTGTTTCCTGCCGTTGGGGGCTTCTAATATCTGGGATTTGTTTCCTGCCGTTGCGGGGCTTCTAATATCTGGGATTTGATCACCTGCCGTTGGTGGCTTCTAATATCTGGGATTTGATCACCTGCCGTTGGTGGCTTCTAATATCTGGGATTTGATCACTTGCCGTTGGTGGCTTCTAATATCTGGGATTTGATCACTTGCCGTTGGTGGCTTCTAATATCTGGGATTTGATCACCTGTCTTTGATGGCTTCTAATATCTGGCGTTTGAATCCTGCCGTTGGGGGCTTCTAACATCTGGAATTTGATCACCTGCCGTTGGTGCCTTCTAATATCTGGGATTTGATCACCTGCGGTTGGTGGCATCTAATATCTGCGATTTGATCACCTGCCGTTGGTGGCTACTAATATCTGGGATTTGATCACCTGCCGTTGGTGGCTTCTAATATCTGGGATTTGATCACTTGCCGTTGGTGGCTTCTAATATCTGGGATTTGATCACCTGCCGTTGGTGGCTTCTAATATCTGGGATTTGATCACCTGCCGTTGGTGGCTTCTAATATCTGGGATTTGATCACTTGCCGTTGGTGGCTTCTAATATCTGGGATTTGATCACCTGCCGTTGGTGGCTTCTAATATCTGGGATTTGATCACCTGCCATTGGTGGCTTCTAATATCTGGGATTTCATCACCTGCCGCTGGTGGCTTCTAATATCTGGGATTTCACCACCTGCGGTTGGTGGCTTCTAATATCTGGGATTTCATCACCTGCGGTTGGTGGCTTCTAATATCTGGGATTTCATCATCTGCGGTTGGTGGCATCTAATATCTGGGATTTGATCACCTGCCGGTTGGTGGCTTCTAAAATCTGGGATTTGATTCCTGCCGTTGGTGTCTTCTAATATCTGGGATTTGATCACCTGCCGTTGGTGGCTTCTAATATCCGGGATTTGATCACATGCGGTTGGGGGCTTCTAATATCTGGGATTTGTTTCCTGCCGTTGGGGGCTTCTAATATCTGGGATTTGTTTCCTGCCGTTGCGGGGCTTCTAATATCTGGGATTTGATCACCTGCCGTTGGTGGCTTCTAATATCTGGTATTTCACCACCTGCGGTTGGTGGCTTCTAATATCTGGGATTTCATCACCTGCGGTTGGTGGCTTCTAATATCTGGGATTTCATCATCTGCGGTTGGTGGCATCTAATATCTGGGATTTGATCACCTGCCGTTGGTGGCTTCTAATATCTGGGATTTCATCACCTGCCGCTGGTGGCTTCTAATATCTGGGATTTCATCACCTGCGGTTGGTGGCTTCTAATATCTGGGATTTGATCACCTGTCTTTGATGGCTTCTAATATCTGGCGTTTGAATCCTGCCGTTGGGGGCTTCTAACATCTGGAATTTGATCACCTGCCGTTGGTGCCTTCTAATATCTGGGATTTGATCACCTGCGGTTGGTGGCATCTAATATCTGCGATTTGATCACCTGCCGTTGGTGGCTACTAATATCTGGGATTTGATCACCTGCCGTTGGTGGCTTCTAATATCTGGGATTTGATCACTTGCCGTTGGTGGCTTCTAATATCTGGGATTTGATCACCTGCCGTTGGTGGCTTCCAATATCTGGGATTTGATCACCTGCCGTTGGTGGCTTCTAATATCTGGGATTTGATCACTTGCCGTTGGTGGCTTTTAATATCTGGGATTTGATCACCTGCCGTTGGTGGCTTCTAATATCTGGGATTTGATCACTTGCCGTTGGTGGCTTCTAATATCTGGGATTTGATCACCTGCCGTTGGTGGCTTCTAATATCTGGGATTTGATCACCTGCCATTGGTGGCTTCTAATATCTGGGATTTCATCACCTGCCGCTGGTGGCTTCTAATATCTGGGATTTCACCACCTGCGGTTGGTGGCTTCTAATATCTGGGATTTCATCACCTGCGGTTGGTGGCTTCTAATATCTGGGATTTCATCATCTGCGGTTGGTGGCATCTAATATCTGGGATTTGATCACCTGCCGTTGGTGGCTTCTAATATCTGGGATTTCATCACCTGCCGCTGGTGGCTTCTAATATCTGGGATTTCATCACCTGCGGTTGGTGGCTTCTAATATCTGGGATTTGATCACCTGTCTTTGATGGCTTCTAATATCTGGCGTTTGAATCCTGCCGTTGGGGGCTTCTAACATCTGGAATTTGATCACCTGCCGTTGGTGCCTTCTAATATCTGGGATTTGATCACCTGCGGTTGGTGGCATCTAATATCTGCGATTTGATCACCTGCCGTTGGTGGCTACTAATATCTGGGATTTGATCACCTGCCGTTGGTGGCTTCTAATATCTGGGATTTGATCACCTGCCGTTGGTGGCTTCTAATATCTGGGATTTGATCACTTGCCGTTGGTGGCTTCTAATATCTGGGATTTGATCACCTGCCGTTGGTGGCTTCTAATATCTGGGATTTGATCACCTGCCGTTGGTGGCTTCTAATATCTGGGATTTGATCACTTGCCGTTGGTGGCTTCTAATATCTGGGATTTGATCACCTGCCGTTGGTGGCTTCTAATATCTGGGATTTGATCACCTGCCATTGGTGGCTTCTAATATCTGGGATTTCATCACCTGCCGCTGGTGGCTTCTAATATCTGGGATTTCACCACCTGCGGTTGGTGGCTTCTAATATCTGGGATTTCATCACCTGCGGTTGGTGGCTTCTAATATCTGGGATTTCATCATCTGCGGTTGGTGGCATCTAATATCTGGGATTTGATCACCTGCCGTTGGTGGCTTCTAATATCTGGGATTTCATCACCTGCCGCTGGTGGCTTCTAATATCTGGGATTTCATCACCTGCGGTTGGTGGCTTCTAATATCTGGGATTTGATCACCTGTCTTTGATGGCTTCTAATATCTGGCGTTTGAATCCTGCCGTTGGGGGCTTCTAACATCTGGAATTTGATCACCTGCCGTTGGTGCCTTCTAATATCTGGGATTTGATCACCTGCGGTTGGTGGCATCTAATATCTGCGATTTGATCACCTGCCGTTGGTGGCTACTAATATCTGGGATTTGATCACCTGCCGTTGGTGGCTTCTAATATCTGGGATTTGATCACTTGCCGTTGGTGGCTTCTAATATCTGGGATTTGATCACCTGCCGTTGGTGGCTTCTAATATCTGGGATTTGATCACCTGCCGTTGGTGGCTTCTAATATCTGGGATTTGATCACTTGCCGTTGGTGGCTTCTAATATCTGGGATTTGATCACCTGCCGTTGGTGGCTTCTAATATCTGGGATTTGATCACCTGCCATTGGTGGCTTCTAATATCTGGGATTTCATCACCTGCCGCTGGTGGCTTCTAATATCTGGGATTTCACCACCTGCGGTTGGTGGCTTCTAATATCTGGGATTTCATCACCTGCGGTTGGTGGCTTCTAATATCTGGGATTTCATCATCTGCGGTTGGTGGCATCTAATATCTGGGATTTGATCACCTGCCGTTGGTGGCTTCTAATATCTGGGATTTCATCACCTGCCGCTGGTGGCTTCTAATATCTGGGATTTCATCACCTGCGGTTGGTGGCTTCTAATATCTGGGATTTCATCACCTGCGGTTGGTGGCTTCTAATATCTGGGATTTCATTACCTGCGGTTGGTGGCTTCTAATATCTGGGATTTGAAACCTGCCGTTGGGGGCTGTGAATATTTGGTATTTAAAACGTGGCGTTGGGGGCTACTAGTATCTGGGATTTGAAACTTGCCTTTGGGGGCTACTAGTATCTGGGATTTGAAACGTGCCTTTGGGGGCTACTAGTATCTGGGATTTGAATCGTGCCTTGGGGGCTACTAGTATCTGGGATTTTAAACGTGCCATAGGGGGCTGCTAATACCTGGGATTTGAAACCTGCCGTTGGGGAATGTAAATATCTGGGATTTGAAACCTGCCGTCGGGGGCTGTGAATATCTGGTATTTGAAACGTGACGTTGGGGGCTACTAGTATCTGGGATTTGAAACGTGCCATTTGGGGATGCAAATATCTGGGATTTGAAACGTGCCGTTGGTGGCTTCTAATATCTGGGATTTGATCACTTGCCGCTGGTGGCTACTAACATCAGGGATTTGACCACCTGTAGTTGGTGGCTTCTAATATCTGGGATTTGATCACATGCGGTTGGTGGCTTCTAATATCTGGGATTTGATCACCTGCCGGTTGGTGGCTTCTAATATCTGGGATTTGATCACCTGCCGGTTGGTGGCTTCTAAAATCTGGGATTTGATTCCTGCCGTTGGTGCCTTCTAATATCTGGGATTTGATCACCTGCCGTTGGTGGCTTCTAATATCCGGGATTTGATCACATGCGGTTGGGGGCTTCTAATATCTGGGATTTGTTTCCTGCCGTTGGGGGCTTCTAATATCTGGGATTTGTTTCCTGCCGTTGCGGGGCTTCTAATATCTGGGATTTGATCACGTGCCGTTGGTGGCTTCTAATATCTGGGATTTGATCACCTGCCGTTGGTGGCTTCTAATATCTGGGATTTGATCACTTCCCGTTGGTGGCTTCTAATATCTGGGATTTGATCACTTGCCGTTGGTGGCTTCTAATATCTGGGATTTGATCACCTGTCTTTGATGGCTTCTAATATCTGGCGTTTGAATCCTGCCGTTGGGGGCTTCTAACATCTGGAATTTGATCACCTGCCGTTGGTGCCTTCTAATATCTGGGATTTGATCACCTGCGGTTGGTGGCATCTAATATCTGCGATTTGAGCACCTGCCGTTGGTGGCTACTAATATCTGGGATTTGATCACCTGCCGTTGGTGGCTTCTAATATCTGGGATTTGATCACTTGCCGTTGGTGGCTTCTAATATCTGGGATTTGATCACCTGCCGTTGGTGGCTTCTAATATCTGGGATTTGATCACCTGCCATTGGTGGCTTCTAATATCTGGGATTTCATCACCTGCCGCTGGTGGCTTCTAATATCTGGGATTTCATCACCTGCGGTTGGTGGCATCTAATATCTGGGATTTGATCACCTGCCGGTTGGTGGCTTCTAAAATCTGGGATTTGATTCCTGCCGTTGGTGCCTTCTAATATCTGGGATTTGATCACCTGCCGTTGGTGGCTTCTAATATCCGGGATTTGATCACATGCGGTTGGGGGCTTCTAATATCTGGGATTTGTTTCCTGCCGTTGGGGGCTTCTAATATCTGGGATTTGTTTCCTGCCGTTGCGGGGCTTCTAATATCTGGGATTTGATCACCTGCCGTTGGTGGCTTCTAATATCTGGGATTTGATCACTTGCCGTTGGTGGCTTCTAATATCTGGGATTTGATCACCTGCCGTTGGTGGCTTCTAATATCTGGGATTTGATCACCTGCCATTGGTGGCTTCTAATATCTGGGATTTCATCACCTGCCGCTGGTGGCTTCTAATATCTGGGATTTCACCACCTGCGGTTGGTGGCTTCTAATATCTGGGATTTCATCACCTGCGGTTGGTGGCTTCTAATATCTGGGATTTCATCATCTGCGGTTGGTGGCATCTAATATCTGGGATTTGATCACCTGCCGTTGGTGGCTTCTAATATCTGGGATTTCATCACCTGCCGCTGGTGGCTTCTAATATCTCGGATTTCATCACCTGCGGTTGGTGGCTTCTAATATCTGGGATTTGATCACCTGTCTTTGATGGCTTCTAATATCTGGCGTTTGAATCCTGCCGTTGGGGGCTTCTAACATCTGGAATTTGATCACCTGCCGTTGGTGCCTTCTAATATCTGGGATTTGATCACCTGCGGTTGGTGGCATCTAATATCTGCGATTTGATCACCTGCCGTTGGTGGCTACTAATATCTGGGATTTGATCACCTGCCGTTGGTGGCTTCTAATATCTGGGATTTGATCACTTGCCGTTGGTGGCTTCTAATATCTGGGATTTGATCACCTGCCGTTGGTGGCTTCTAATATCTGGGATTTGATCACCTGCCGTTGGTGGCTTCTAATATCTGGGATTTGATCACTTGCCGTTGGTGGCTTCTAATATCTGGGATTTGATCACCTGCCGTTGGTGGCTTCTAATATCTGGGATTTCATCACCTGCCATTGGTGGCTTCTAATATCTGGGATTTCATCACCTGCCGCTGGTGGCTTCTAATATCTGGGATTTCACCACCTGCGGTTGGTGGCTTCTAATATCTGGGATTTCATCACCTGCGGTTGGTGGCTTCTAATATCTGGGATTTCATCATCTGCGGTTGGTGGCATCTAATATCTGGGATTTGATCACCTGCCGTTGGTGGCTTCTAATATCTGGGATTTCATCACCTGCCGCTGGTGGCTTCTAATATCTGGGATTTCATCACCTGCGGTTGGTGGCTTCTAATATCTGGGATTTCATCACCTGCGGTTGGTGGCTTCTAATATCTGGGATTTCATTACCTGCGGTTGGTGGCTTCTAATATCTGGGATTTCATTACCTGCGGTTGGTGGCTTCTAATATCTGGGATTTGAAACCTGCCGTTGGAGGCTGTGAATATTTGGTATTTAAAACGTGGCGTTGGGGGCTACTAGTATCTGGGATTTGAAACTTGCCTTTGGGGGCTACTAGTATCTGGGATTTGAAACGTGCCTTTGGGGGCTACTAGTATCTGGGATTTGAATCGTGACTTGGGGGCTACTAGTATCTGGGATTTTAAACGTGCCATAGGGGGCTGCTAATACCTGGGATTTGAAACCTGCCGTTGGGGAATGTAAATATCTGGGATTTGAAACCTGCCGTCGGGGGCTGTGAATATCTGGTATTTGAAACGTGACGTTGGGGGCTACTAGTATCTGGGATTTGAAACGTGCCATTTGGGGATGCAAATATCTGGGATTTGAAACGTGCCGTTGGTGGCTTCTAATATCTGGGATTTGATCACTTGCCGCTGGTGGCTACTAACATCAGGGATTTGACCACCTGCAGTTGGTGGCTTCTAATATCTGGGATTTGATCACATGCGGTTGGTGGCTTCTAATATCTGGGATTTGATCACCTGCCGGTTGGTGGCTTCTAATATCTGGGATTTGATCACCTGCCGGTTGGTGGCTTCTAAAATCTGGGATTTGATTCCTGCCGTTGGTGCCTTCTAATATCTGGGATTTGATCACCTGCCGTTGGTGGCTTCTAATATCCGGGATTTGATCACATGCGGTTGGGGGCTTCTAATATCTGGGATTTGTTTCCTGCCGTTGGGGGCTTCTAATATCTGGGATTTGTTTCCTGCCGTTGCGGGGCTTCTAATATCTGGGATTTGATCACGTGCCGTTGGTGGCTTCTAATATCTGGGATTTGATCACCAGCCGTTGGTGGCTTCTAATATCCGGGATTTGATCACATGCGGTTGGGGGCTTCTAATATCTGGGATTTGTTTCCTGCCGTTGGGGGCTTCTAATATCTGGGATTTGTTTCCTGCCGTTGCGGGGCTTCTAATATCTGGGATTTGATCACGTGCCGTTGGTGGCTTCTAATATCTGGGATTTGATCACCTGCCGTTGGTGGCTTCTAATATCTGGGATTTGATCACTTCCCGTTGGTGGCTTCTAATATCTGGGATTTGATCACTTGCCGTTGGTGGCTTCTAATATCTGGGATTTGATCACCTGTCTTTGATGGCTTCTAATATCTGGCGTTTGAATCCTGCCGTTGGGGGCTTCTATCATCTGGAATTTGATCACCTGCCGTTGGTGCCTTCTAATATCTGGGATTTGATCACCTGCGGTTGGTGGCATCTAATATCTGCGATTTGATCACCTGCCGTTGGTGGCTACTAATATCTGGGATTTGATCACCTGCCGTTGGTGGCTTCTAATATCTGGGATTTGATCACTTCCCGTTGGTGGCTTCTAATATCTGGGATTTGATCACTTGCCGTTGGTGGCTTCTAATATCTGGGATTTGATCACCTGTCTTTGATGGCTTCTAATATCTGGCGTTTGAATCCTGCCGTTGGGGGCTTCTATCATCTGGAATTTGATCACCTGCCGTTGGTGCCTTCTAATATCTGGGATTTGATCACCTGCGGTTGGTGGCATCTAATATCTGCGATTTGATCACCTGCCGTTGGTGGCTACTAATATCTGGGATTTGATCACCTGCCGTTGGTGGCTTCTAATATCTGGGATTTGATCACTTGCCGTTGGTGGCTTCTAATATCTGGGATTTGATCACCTGCCGTTGGTGGCTTCTAATATCTGGGATTTGATCACTTGCCGTTGGTGGCTTCTAATATCTGGGATTTGATCACCTGCCGTTGGTGGCTTCTAATATCTGGGATTTGATCACCTGCCATTGGTGGCTTCTAATATCTGGGATTTCATCACCTGCCGCTGGTGGCTTCTAATATCTGGGATTTGATCACCTGCCATTGGTGGCTTCTAATATCTGGGATTTCATCACCTGCCGCTGGTGGCTTCTAATATCTGGGATTTCACCACCTGCGGTTGGTGGCTTCTAATATCTGGGATTTCATCACCTGCGGTTGGTGGCTTCTAATATCTGGGATTTCATCATCTGCGGTTGGTGGCATCTAATATCTGGGATTTGATCACCTGCCGTTGGTGGCTTCTAATATCTGGGATTTCATCACCTGCCGCTGGTGGCTTCTAATATCTGGGATTTCATCACCTGCGGTTGGTGGCTTCTAATATCTGGGATTTGATCACCTGCCGTTGGTGGCTTCTAATATCTGGGATTTGATCACCTGCCGTTGGTGGCTTCTAATATCTGGGATTTGATCACTTGCCGTTGGTGGCTTCTAATATCTGGGATTTGATCACCTGCCGTTGGTGGCTTCTAATATCTGGGATTTGATCACCTGCCATTGGTGGCTTCTAATATCTGGGATTTCATCACCTGCCGCTGGTGGCTTCTAATATCTGGGATTTCATCATCTGCGGTTGGTGGCATCTAATATCTGGGATTTGATCACCTGCCGTTGGTGGCTTCTAATATCTGGGATTTCATCACCTGCCGCTGGTGGCTTCTAATATCTGGGATTTCATCACCTGCGGTTGGTGGCTTCTAATATCTGGGATTTCATCACCTGCGGTTGGTGGCTTCTAATATCTGGGATTTCATTACCTGCGGTTGGTGGCTTCTAATATCTGGGATTTGAAACCTGCCGTTGGGGGCTGTGAATATTTGGTATTTAAAACGTGGCGTTGGGGGCTACTAGTATCTGGGATTTGAAACGTGCCTTTGGGGGCTACTAGTATCTGGGATTTGAAACGTGCCTTTGGGGGCTATTAGTATCTGGGATTTGAATCGTGCCTTGGGGGCTACTAGTATCTGGGATTTTAAACGTGCCATTGGGGGCTGCTTATACCTGGGATTTGAAACCTGCCGTTGGGGAATGTAAATATCTGGGATTTGAAACCTGCCGTCGGGGGCTTTGAATATCTGGTATTTGAAACGTGACGTTGGGGGCTACTAGTATCTGGGATTTGAAACGTGCCATTTGGGGATGCAAATATCTGGGATTTGAAACGTGCCGTTGGTGGCTTCTAATATCTGGGATTTGATCACTTGCCGCTGGTGGCTACTAACATCAGGGATTTGACCACCTGCAGTTGGTGGCTTCTAATATCTGGGATTTGATCACATGCGGTTGGTGGCTTCTAATATCTGGGATTTGATCACCTGCCGGTTGGTGGCTTCTTATATCTGGGATTTGATCACCTGCCGGTTGGTGGCTTCTAAAATCTGGGATTTGATTCCTGCCGTTGGTGCCTTCTAATATCTGGGATTTGATCACCTGCCGTTGGTGGCTTCTAATATCCGGGATTTGATCACATGCGGTTGGGGGCTTCTAATATCTGGGATTTGTTTCCTGCCGTTGGGGGCTTCTAATATCTGGGATTTGTTTCCTGCCGTTGCGGGGCTTCTAATATCTGGGATTTGATCACCTGCCGTTGGTGGCTTCTAATATCTGGGATTTGGTCACCTGCCGTTGGTGGCTTCTAATATCTGGGATTTGATCACTTGCCGTTGGTGGCTTCTAATATCTGGGATTTGATCACCTGTCGTTGATGGCTTCTAATATCTGGCGTTTGAATCCTGCCGTTGGGGGCTTCTAACATCTGGAATTTGATCACCTGCCGTTGGTGGCTTCTAATATCTGGGATTTGATCACCTGCGGTTGGTGGCATCTAATATCTGGGATTTGATCACCTGCCGTTGGTGGCTACTAATATCTGGGATTTGATCACCTGCCGTTGGTGGCTTCTAATATCTGGGATTTGATCACTTGCCGTTGGTGGCTTCTAATATCTGGGATTTGATCACCTGCCGTTGGTGGCTTCTAATATCTGGGATTTGATCACCTGCCGTTGGTGGCTTCTAATATCTGGGATTTGATCACTTGCCGTTGGTGGCTTCTAATATCTGGGATTTGATCACCTGCCGTTGGTGGCTTCTAATATCTGGGATTTGATCACCTGCCGTTGGTGGCTTCTAATATCTGGGATTTCATCACCTGCCGCTGGTGGCTTCTAATATCTGGGATTTCACCACCTGCGGTTGGTGGCTTCTAATATCTGGGATTTCATCACCTGCGGTTGGTGGCTTCTAATATCTGGGATTTCATCATCTGCGGTTGGTGGCTTCTAATATCTGGGATTTCATCACCTGCGGTGGGTGGCTTCTAATATCTGGGATTTCATCACCTGCGGTTGGTGGCTTATAATATCTGGGATTTCATCACCTGCGGTTGGTGGCTTCTAATATCTGGGATTTGATCACCTGCCGTTGGTGGCTTCTAATATCTGGGATTTGATCACCTGCGGTTGGTGGCATCTAATATCTGGGATTTGATCACCTGCGGTTGGTGGCATCTAATATCTGGGATTTGATCACCTGCCGTTGGTGGCTACTAATATCTGGGATTTCATCACCTGCCGTTGGTGGCTTCTAATATCTGGGATTTGATCACCTACGGTTGGTGGCTTCTAATATCTGGGATTTGAAACCTGCCGTCGGGGGCTGTGAATATCTGGTATTTGAAACGTGGCGTTGGGGGCTACTAGTATCTGGGATTTGAAACGTGGCGTTGGGGGCTACTAGTATCTGGGATTTGAAACGTGCCATTTGGGGATGCAAATATCTGGGATTTGAAACGTGCCGTTGGTGGCTTCTAATATCTGGGATTTGATCACCT
Source organism: Phalangium opilio (assembly GCF_054372755.1). Lineage (NCBI taxonomy): Eukaryota > Metazoa > Arthropoda > Arachnida > Opiliones > Phalangiidae > Phalangium > Phalangium opilio. The sequence continues at coordinate 719,654 of NW_028324235.1, forward strand.
GCCGCTGGTGGCTACTAACATCAGGGATTTGATCACCTGCAGTTGGTGGCTTCTAATATCTGGGATTTGATCACATGCGGTTGGTGGCTTCTAATATCTGGGATTTGATCACCTGCAGGTTGGTGGCTTCTAATATCTGGGATTTGATCACCTGCCGGTTGGTGGCTTCTAAAATCTGGGATTTGATTCCTGCCGTTGGTGCCTTCTAATATCTGGGATTTGATTCCTGCCGTTGGTGCCTTCTAATATCTGGGATTTGATCACCTGCCGTTGGTGGTTTCTAATATCCGGGATTTGATCACATGCGGTTGGTGGTTTCTAATAACCGGGATTTGATCACATGCGGTTGGGGGCTTCTAATATCTGGGATTTGATTCCTGCCGTTGGGGGCTTCTAATATCTGGGATTTGTTTCCTGCCGTTGCGGGGCTTCTAATATCTGGGATTTGATCACCTGCCGTTGGTGGCTTCTAATATCAGGGATTTGATCACTTGCCGTTGGTGGCTTCTAATATCTGGGATTTGATCACCTGCCGTTGGTGGCTTCTAATATCTGGGATTCGATCACTTGCCGTTGGTGGCTTCTAATATCTGGGATTTGATCACCTGCCGTTGGTGGCTTCTAATATCTGGGATTTGATCACCTGCCGTTGGTGGCTTCTAATATCTGGGATTTCATCACCTGCCGCTGGTGGCTTCTAATATCTGGGATTTCATCACCTGCGGTTGGTGGCTGCTAATATCTGGGATTTCATCACCTGCGGTTGGTGGCTTCTAATATCTGGGATTTCATCACCTACGGTTGGTGGCTTCTAATATCTGGGGTTTGAAACCTGCCGTTGGTGGCTTTGAATATCTGCGATTTGATCACTTGCAGTTGGTGGCTTCTAATATCTGGGATTTGAAACTTGCCTTTGGTTGCTGTGAATATCTGCGATTTGGTTCCTGCCGTTGGTGGCTTCTAATATCTGGGATTTGATCACCTACGGTTGGTGGCTTCTAATATCTGGGGTTTGAAACCTGCCGTTGGTGGCTTCTAATATCTGGGATTTGATTCCTGCCGTTGGTGGCTTCTAATATCTGGGATTTCATCGCCTGCCGTTGGAGGCTTCTAATATCTGGGATTTCATCACCTACGGTTGGTGGCTTCTAATATCTGGGATTTGAAACCTGCCGTTGGGGGCTTTGAATATCTGGTATTTAAAACGTGGCGTTGGGGGCTACTAGTATCTGGGATTTGAAACGTGCCTTTGGGAGCTACTAGTATCTGGGATTTGAAACGTGCCTTTGGGGGCTACTAGTATCTGGGATTTGAAACGTGCCTTTGGGGGCTACTAGTATCTGGGATTTGAAACGTGCCATTGGGGGCTGCTAATACCTGGGATTTGAAACCTGCCGTTGGGGAATGTAAATATCTGGGATTTCATCACCTGCCGTTGGTGGCTTCTAATATCTGGGATTTCATCACCTGCGGTTGGTGGCTTATAATATCTGGGATTTCATCACCTGCGGTTGGTGGCTTCTAATATCTGGGATTTGATCACCTGCCGTTGGTGGCTTCTAATATCTGGGATTTGATCACCTGCGGTTGGTGGCATCTAATATCTGGGATTTGATCACCTGCGGTTGGTGGCATCTAATATCTGGGATTTGATCACCTGCCGTTGGTGGCTACTAATATCTGGGATTTCATCACCTGCCGTTGGTGGCTTCTAATATCTGGGATTTGATCACCTACGGTTGGTGGCTTCTAATATCTGGGATTTGAAACCTGCCGTCGGGGGCTGTGAATATCTGGTATTTGAAACGAGGCGTTGGGGGCTACTAGTATCTGGGATTTGAAACGTGGCGTTGGGGGCTACTAGTATCTGGGATTTGAAACGTGCCATTTGGGGATGCAAATATCTGGGATTTGAAACGTGCCGTTGGTGGCTTCTAATATCTGGGATTTGATCACCTGCCGCTGGTGGCTACTAACATCAGGGATTTGATCACCTGCAGTTGGTGGCTTCTAATATCTGGGATTTGATCACCTGCAGGTTGGTGGCTTCTAATATCTGGGATTTGATCACCTGCCGGTTGGTGGCTTCTAAAATCTGGGATTTGATTCCTGCCGTTGGTGCCTTCTAATATCTGGGATTTGATTCCTGCCGTTGGTGCCTTCTAATATCTGGGATTTGATCACCTGCCGTTGGTGGTTTCTAATATCCGGGATTTGATCACATGCGGTTGGTGGTTTCTAATAACCGGGATTTGATCACATGCGGTTGGGGGCTTCTAATATCTGGGATTTGATTCCTGCCGTTGGGGGCTTCTAATATCTGGGATTTGTTTCCTGCCGTTGCGTGGCTTCTAATATCTGGGATTTGATCACCTGCCGTTGGTGGCTTCTAATATCAGGGATTTGATCACTTGCCGTTGGTGGCTTCTAATATCTGGGATTTGATCACCTGCCGTTGGTGGCTTCTAATATCTGGGATTCGATCACTTGCCGTTGGTGGCTTCTAATATCTGGGATTTGATCACCTTCCGTTGGTGGCTTCTAATATCTGGGATTTGATCACCTGCCGTTGGTGGCTTCTAATATCTGGGATTTCATCACCTGCCGCTGGTGGCTTCTAATATCTGGGATTTCATCACCTGCGGTTGGTGGCTTCTAATATCTGGGATTTCATCACCTGCGGTTGGTGGCTTCTAATATCTGGGATTTCATCACCTACGGTTGGTGGCTTCTAATATCTGGGGTTTGAAACCTGCCGTTGGTGGCTTTGAATATCTGCGATTTGATCACTTGCAGTTGGTGGCTTCTAATATCTGGGATTTGAAACTTGCCTTTGGTTGCTGTGAATATCTGCGATTTGGTTCCTGACGTTGGTGGCTTCTAATATCTGGGATTTCATCACCTGCCGTTGGTGGCTTCTAATATCTGGGATTTGATCACCTACGGTTGGTGGCTTCTAATATCTGGGGTTTGAAACCTGCCGTTGGTGGCTTCTAATATCTGGGATTTGATTCCTGCCGTTGGTGGCTTCTAATATCTGGGATTTCATCGCCTGCCGTTGGAGGCTTCTAATATCTGGGATTTCATCACCTACGGTTGGTGGCTCATAATATCTGGGATTTGAAACCTGCCGTTGGGGGCTTTGAATATCTGGTATTTAAAACGTGGCGTTGGGGGCTACTAGTATCTGGGATTTGAAACGTGCCTTTGGGAGCTACTAGTATCTGGGATTTGAAACGTGCCTTTGGGGGCTACTAGTATCTGGGATTTGAAACGTGCCTTTGGGGGCTACTAGTATCTGGGATTTGAAACGTGCCATTGGGGGCTGCTATTACCTGGGATTTGAAACCTGCCGTTGGGGAATGTAAATATCTGGGATTTCATCACCTGCCGTTGGTGGCTTCTTTAATATCTGGGATTTCATCACCTGCCGTTGGTGGCTTCTGTAATATCTGGGATTTCATCACCTGCCGTTGGTGGCTTCTGTAATATCTGGGATTTCATCAACTGCCGTTGGTGGCTTCTGTAATATCTGGGATTTGATCACCTGCGGTTGGTGGCTTCTAATATATCTGCCGTTGGTGGCTGTGAATATCTAGTATTTGAAACATGGCGTTAGGTGCTACTAGTAACTGGGATTTGAAACATGGCGTTAGGGGCTACTAGTAACTGGGATTTCAAACGTGCCTTTGGGGTATACTAGTAACTGGGATTTGAAACGTGCCTTTGGGGGCTACTAGTAACTGGGATTTGAAACGTGCCTTTGGGGGCTACTAGTAACTGGGATTTGAAACGTGCCTTTGGGGGCTACTAGTAACTGGGATTTGAAACGTGCCTTTGGGGGCTACTAGTAACTGGGATTTGAAACGTGCCTTTGGGGGCTACTAGTAACTGGGATTTGAAACGTGCCTTTGGGGCTACTAGTAACTGGGATTTGAAACGTGCCTTTGGGGCTACTAGTATCTGGGATTTGAAACGTGCCTTTGGGGGCTACTAGTATCTGGGATTTGAAACGTGCCTTTGGGGGCTACTAGTATCTGGGATTTGAAACGTGCCGTTGGGGCTGCTATTATCTGGGATTTCAAACGTGCCGTTGGGGCTGCAAATATCTTGGATATGAAACCTGTAGTTGATGGCTTCTAATATCTGGCGTTTGAATCCTGCCGTTGGGGGCTTCTAACATCTGGAATTTGATCACCTGCCGTTGGTGGCTTCTAATATCTGGGATTTGATCACCTGCGGTTGGTGGCATCTAATATCTGGGATTTGATCACCTGCCGTTGGTGGCTTCTTATATCTGGGATTTCATCACCTGCCGTTGGTGGCTTCTAATATCTGGGATTTGATCACCTACGGTTGGTGGCTTCTAATATCTGGGATTTGAAACCTGCCGTCGGGGGCTGTGAATATCTGGTATTTGAAACGTGGCGTTGGGGGCTACTAGTATCTGGGATTTGAAACGTGCCATTTGGGGATGCAAATATCTGGGATTTGAAACGTGCCGTTGGTGGCTTCTAATATCTGGGATTTGATCACCTGCCGCTGGAGGCTACTAACATCAGGGATTTGATCACCTGCAGTTGGTGGCTTCTAATATCTGGGATTTGATCACCTGCCGGTTGGTGGCTTCTAAAATCTGGGATTTGATTCCTGCCGTTGGTGCCTTCTAATATCTGGGATTTGATCACCTGCCGTTGGTGGTTTCTAATATCCGGGATTTGATCACATGCGGTTGGGGGCTTCTAATATCTGGGATTTGTTTCCTACCGTTGGGGGCTTCTAATATCTGGGATTTGTTTCCTGCCGTTGCGGGGCTTCTAATATTTGGGATTTGATCACCTGCCGTTTTTGGTGCTTCTAATATCTGGGATTTGATCACCTGCCGTTGGTGGCTTCTAATATCTGGGATTTGATCACCTGCCGTTGGTGGCTTCTTATATCTGGGATTTGATTACTTGCCGTTGGTGGCTTCTAATATCTGGGATTTGATCACATGCGGTTGGTGGCTTCTAATATCTGGGATTTGATCACCTGCCGGTTGGTGGCTTCTAATATCTGGGATTTGATCACCTGCCGGTTGGTGGCTTCTAAAATCTGGGATTTGATTCCTGCCGTTGGTGCCTTCTAATATCTGGGATTTGATCACCTGCCGTTGGTGGTTTCTAATATCCGGGATTTGATCACATGCGGTTGGTGGTTTCTAATATCCGGGATTTGATCACATGCGGTTGGGGGCTTCTAATATCTGGGATTTGTTTCCTGCCGTTGGGGGCTTCTAATATCTGGGATTTGTTTCCTGCCGTTGCGGGGCTTCTTATATCTGGGATTTGATCACCTGCCGTTGGTGGCTTCTAATATCTGGGATTTGATCACTTGCCGTTGGTGGCTTCTAATATCTGGGATTTGATCACCTGCCGTTGGTGGCTTCTAATATCTGGGATTCGATCACCTGCCGTTGGTGGCTTCTAATATCTGGGATTTGATCACCTGCCGTTGGTGGCTTCTAATATCTGGGATTTCATCACCTGCCGCTGGTGGCTTCTAATATCTGGGATTTCATCTCCTGCGGTTGGTGGCTTCTAATATCTGGGATTTCATCACCTGCGCTTGGTGGCTTCTAATATCTGGGATTTCATTACCTGCGGTTGGTGGCTTCTAATATCTGGGATTTGAAACCTGCCGTTGGGGGCTGTGAATATTTGGTATTTAAAACGTGGCGTTGGGGGCTACTAGTATCTGGGATTTGAAACGTGCCTTTGGGGGCTACTAGTATCTGGGATTTGAAACGTGCCTTTGGGGGCTACTAGTATCTGGGATTTGAATCGTGCCTTGGGGGCTACTAGTATCTGGGATTTGAAACGTGCCATTGGGGGCTGCTAATACCTGGGATTTGAAACCTGCCGTTGGGGAATGTAAATATCTGGGATTTGAAACCTGCCGTCGGGGGCTGTGAATATCTGGTATTTGAAACGTGACGTTGGGGGCTACTAGTATCTGGGATTTGAAACGTGCCATTTGGGGATGCAAATATCTGGGATTTGAAACGTGCCGTTGGTGGCTTCTAATATCTGGGATTTGATCACTTGCCGCTGGTGGCTACTAACATCAGGGATTTGACCACCTAAAGTTGGTGGCTTCAAATATCTGGGATTTGATCACATGCGGTTGGTGGCTTCTAATATCTGGGATTTGATCACTTGCCGTTGGTGGCTTCTAATATCTGGGATTTGATCACCTGCCGGTTGGTGGCTTCTAAAATCTGGGATTTGATTCCTGTCGTTGGTGACTTCTAATATCTGGGATTTGATCACCTGCCGTTGGTGGCTTCTAATATCCGGGATTTGATCACATTCGGTTGGGGGCTTCTAATATCTGGGATTTGTTTCCTGCCGTTGGGGGCTTCTAATATTTGGGATTTGTTTCCTGCCGTTGCGGGGCTTCTAATATCTGGGAATTGATCACCTGCCGTTGGTGGCTTCTAATATCTGGGATTTGATCACCTGCCGTTGGTGGCTTCTAATATCTGGGATTTGATCACTTGCCGTTGGTGGCTTCTAATATCTGGGATTTGATCACCTGCCGTTGGTGGCTTCTAATATCTGGGATTTGATCACTTGCCGTTGGTGGCTTCTAATATCTGGGATTTGATCACCTGTCGTTGATGGCTTCTAATATCTGGGATTTGATCACCTGTCGTTGATGGCTTCTAATATCTGGTGTTTGAATCCTGCCGTTGGGGGCTTCTAACATCTGGAATTTTATCACCTGCCGTTGGTGGCTTCTAATATCTGGGATTTGATCACCTGCGGTTGGTGGCATCTAATATCTGGGATTTGATCACCTGCCGTTGGTGGCTACTAATATCTGGGATTTGATCACCTGCCGTTGGTGGCTTCTAATATCTGGGATTTGATCACTTGCCGTTGGTGGCTTCTAATATCTGGGATTTGATCACTTGCCATTGGTGGCTTCTAATATCTGGGATTTGATCACCTGCCGTTGGTGGCTTCTAATATCTGGGATTTGATCACCTGCCGTTGGTGGCTTCTCATATCTGGGATTTGATCACTTGCCGTTGGTGGCTTCTAATATCTGGGATTTGATCACCTGCCGTTGGTGGCTTCTAATATCTGGGATTTGATCACTTGCCGTTGGTGGCTTCTAATATCTGGGATTTGATCACCTTTCGTTGATGGCTTCTAATATCTGGGATTTGATCACCTGTCGTTGATGGCTTCTAATATCTGGGATTTGATCACTTGCCGCTGGTGGCTACTAACATCAGGGATTTGACCACCTAAAGTTGGTGGCTTCTAATATCTGGGATTTGATCACATGCGGTTGGTGGCTTCTAATATCTGGGATTTGATCACTTGCCGTTGGTGGCTTCTAATATCTGGGATTTGATCACCTGCCGGTTGGTGGCTTCTAAAATCTGGGATTTGATTCCTGCCGTTGGTGCCTTCTAATATCTGGGATTTGATCACCTGCCGTTGGTGGCTTCTAATATCCGGGATTTGATCACATTCGGTTGGGGGCTTCTAATATCTGGGATTTGTTTCCTGCCGTTGCGGGGCTTCTAATATCTGGGATTTGATCACCTGCCGTTGGTGGCTTCTAATATCTGGGATTTGATCACCTGCCGTTGGTGGCTTCTCATATCTGGGATTTGATCACTTGCCGTTGGTGGCTTCTAATATCTGGGATTTGATCACCTGCCGTTGGTGGCTTCTAATATCTGGGATTTCATCACCTGCCGCTGGTGGCTTCTAATATCTGGGATTTCATCACCTGCGGTTGGTGGCTTCTAATATCTGGGTATTCATCACCCGCGGTTGGTGGCTTCTAATATCTGGGATTTCATCATCTGCGGTTGGTGGCTTCTAATATCTGGGATTTCATCACCTGCGGTTGGTGGCTTCTAATATCTGGGATTTCATCACCTGCGGTTGGTGGCTTCTAATATCTGGGATTTCATCACCTGCGGTTGGTGGCTTCTAATATCTGGGATTTGATCACCTGCGGTTGGTGGCATCTAATATCTGGGATTTGATCACCTGCCGTTGGTGGCTTCTAATATCTGGGATTTCATCACCTGCGGTTGGTGGCTTCTAATATCTGGGATTTCATCACCTGCGGTTGGTGGCTTCTAATATCTGGGATTTCATTACCTGCGGTTGGTGGCTTCTAATATCTGGGATTTGAAACCTGCCGTTGGGGGCTGTGAATATTTGGTATTTAAAACGTGGCGTTGGGGGCTACTAGTATCTGGGATTTGAAACTTGCCTTTGGGGGCTACTAGTATCTGGGATTTGAAACGTGCCTTTGGGGGCTACTAGTATCTGGGATTTGAATCGTGCCTTTGGGGGCTACTAGTATCTGGGATTTTAAACGTGCCATAGGGGGCTGCTAATACCTGGGATTTGAAACGTGCAATAGGGGGCTGCTAATACCTGGGATTTGAAACCTGCCGTTGGGGAATGTAAATATCTGGGATTTGAAACCTGCCGTCGGGGGCTGTGAATATCTGGTATTTGAAACGTGACGTTGGGGGCTACTAGTATCTGGGATTTGAAACGTGCCATTTGGGGATGCAAATATCTGGGATTTGAAACGTGCCATTTGGGGATGCAAATATCTGGGATTTGATCACCTGCCGTTGGTGGCTTCTAATATCTGGGATTTCATCACCTGCCGCTGGTGGCTTCTAATATCTGGGATTTGATCACCTGCCGTTGGTGGCTTCTAATATCTGGGATTTGATCACTTGCCGTTGGTGGCTTCTAATATCTGGGATTTGATCACCTGCCGGTTGGTGGCTTCTAAAATCTGGGATTTGATTCCTGCCGTTGGTGCCTTCTAATATCTGGGATTTGATCACCTGCCGTTGGTGGCTTCTAATATCCGGGATTTGATCACATTCGGTTGGGGGCTTCTAATATCTGGGATTTGTTTCCTGCCGTTGAGGGCTTCTAATATTTGGGATTTGTTTCCTGCCGTTGCGGGGCTTCTAATATCTGGGATTTGATCACCTGCCGTTGGTGGCTTCTAATATCTGGGATTTGATCACCTGCCGTTGGTGGCTTCTAATATCTGGGATTTGATCACTTGCCGTTGGTGGCTTCTAATATCTGGGATTTGATCACCTGCCGTTGGTGGCTTCTAATATCTGGGATTTGATCACTTGCCGTTGGTGGCTTCTAATATCTGGGATTTGATCACCTGTCGTTGATGGCTTCTAATATCTGGGATTTGATCACCTGTCGTTGATGGCTTCTAATATCTGGTGTTTGAATCCTGCCGTTGGGGGCTTCTAACATCTGGAATTTTATCACCTGCCGTTGGTGGCTTCTAATATCTGGGATTTGATCACCTGCTGTTGGTGGCATCTAATATCTGGGATTTGATCACCTGCCGTTGGTGGCTACTAATATCTGGGATTTGATCACCTGCCGTTGGTGGCTACTAATATCTGGGATTTGATCACCTGCCGTTGGTGGCTTCTAATATCTGGGATTTGATCACTTGCCGTTGGTGGCTTCTAATATCTGGGATTTGATCACTTGCCATTGGTGGCTTCTAATATCTGGGATTTGATCACCTGCCGTTGGTGGCTTCTAATATCTGGGATTTGATCACCTGCCGTTGGTGGCTTCTAATATCTGGGATTTGATCACTTGCCGTTGGTGGCTTCTAATATCTGGGATTTGATCACCTGCCGTTGGTGGCTTCTAATATCTGGGATTTCATCACCTGCCGCTGGTGGCTTCTAATATCTGGGATTTCATCACCTGCGGTTGGTGGCTTCTAATATCTGGGTATTCATCACCCGCGGTTGGTGGCTTCTAATATCTGGGTATTCATCACCCGCGGTTGGTGGCTTCTAATATCTGGGATTTCATCACCTGCGGTTGGTGGCTTCTAATATCTGGGATTTCATCACCTGCGGTTGGTGGCTTCTAATATCTGGGATTTCATCACCTGCGGTTGGTGGCTTCTAATATCTGGGATTTGATCACCTGCGGTTGGTGGCATCTAATATCTGGGATTTGATCACCTGCCGTTGGTGGCTTCTAATATCTGGGATTTCATCACCTGCGGTTGGTGGCTTCTAATATCTGGGATTTCATCACCTGCGGTTGGTGGCTTCTAATATCTGGGATTTCATTACCTGCGGTTGGTGGCTTCTAATATCTGGGATTTGAAACCTGCCGTTGGGGGCTGTTAATATTTGGTATTTAAAACGTGGCGTTGGGGGCTACTAGTATCTGGGATTTGAAACTTGCCTTTGGGGGCTACTAGTATCTGGGATTTGAAACGTGCCTTTGGGGGCTACTAGTATCTGGGATTTGAATCGTGCCTTTGGGGGCTACTAGTATCTGGGATTTTAAACGTGCCATAGGGGGCTGCTAATACCTGGGATTTGAAACGTGCAATAGGGGGCTGCTAATACCTGGGATTTGAAACCTGCCGTTGGGGAATGTAAATATCTGGGATTTGAAACCTGCCGTCGGGGGCTGTGAATATCTGGTATTTGAAACGTGACGTTGGGGGCTACTAGTATCTGGGATTTGAAACGTGCCATTTAGGGATGCAAATATCTGGGATTTGAAACGTGCCATTTGGGGATGCAAATATCTGGGATTTGATCACCTGCCGTTGGTGGCTTCTAATATCTGGGATTTCATCACCTGCCGCTGGTGGCTTCTAATATCTGGGATTTGATCACCTGCCGTTGGTGGCTTCTAATATCTGGGATTTGATCACTTGCCGTTGGTGGCTTCTAATATCTGGGATTTGATCACCTGCCGGTTGGTGGCTTCTAAAATCTGGGATTTGATTCCTGCCGTTGGTGCCTTCTAATATCTGGGATTTGATCACCTGCCGTTGGTGGCTTCTAATATCCGGGATTTGATCACATTCGGTTGGGGGCTTCTAATATCTGGGATTTGTTTCCTGCCGTTGGGGGCTTCTAATATTTGGGATTTGTTTCCTGCCGTTGCGGGGCTTCTAATATCTGGGATTTGATCACCTGCCGTTGGTGGCTTCTAATATCTGGGATTTGATCACCTGCCGTTGGTGGCTTCTAATATCTGGGATTTGATCACTTGCCGTTGGTGGCTTCTAATATCTGGGATTTGATCACCTGCCGTTGGTGGCTTCTAATATCTGGGATTTGATCACTTGCCGTTGGTGCCTTCTAATATCTGGGATTTGATCACCTGTCGTTGATGGCTTCTAATATCTGGGATTTGATCACCTGTCGTTGATGGCTTCTAATATCTGGTGTTTGAATCCTGCCGTTGGGGGCTTCTAACATCTGGAATTTTATCACCTGCCGTTGGTGGCTTCTAATATCTGGGATTTGATCACCTGCTGTTGGTGGCATCTAATATCTGGGATTTGATCACCTGCCGTTGGTGGCTACTAATATCTGGGATTTGATCACCTGCCGTTGGTGGCTTCTAATATCTGGGATTTGATCACTTGCCGTTGGTGGCTTCTAATATCTGGGATTTGATCACTTGCCATTGGTGGCTTCTAATATCTGGGATTTGATCACCTGCCGTTGGTGGCTTCTAATATCTGGGATTTGATCACCTGCCGTTGGTGGCTTCTAATATCTGGGATTTGATCACTTGCCGTTGGTGGCTTCTAATATCTGGGATTTGATCACCTGCCGTTGGTGGCTTCTAATATCTGGGATTTCATCACCTGCCGCTGGTGGCTTCTAATATCTGGGATTTCATCACCTGCGGTTGGTGGCTTCTAATATCTGGGTATTCATCACCCGCGGTTGGTGGCTTCTAATATCTGGGATTTCATCATCTGCGGTTGGTGGCTTCTAATATCTGGGATTTCATCACCTGCGGTTGGTGGCTTCTAATATCTGGGATTTCATCACCTGCGGTTGGTGGCTTCTAATATCTGGGATTTCATCACCTGCGGTTGGTGGCTTCTAATATCTGGGATTTGATCACCTGCCGTTGGTGGCTTCTAATATCTGGGATTTGATCACCTGCCGTTGGTGGCTTCTAATATCTGGGATTTGATCACCTGCGGTTGGTGGCATCTAATATCTGGGATTTGATCACCTGCCGTTGGTGGCTTCTAATATCTGGGATTTCATCACCTGCGGTTGGTGGCTTCTAATATCTGGGATTTCATCACCTGCGGTTGGTGGCTTCTAATATCTGGGATTTCATTACCTGCGGTTGGTGGCTTCTAATATCTGGGATTTGAAACCTGCCGTTGGGGGCTGTGAATATTTGGTATTTAAAACGTGGCGTTGGGGGCTACTAGTATCTGGGATTTGAAACTTGCCTTTGGGGGCTACTAGTATCTGGGATTTGAAACGTGCCTTTGGGGGCTACTAGTATCTGGGATTTGAATCGTGCCTTTGGGGGCTACTAGTATCTGGGATTTTAAACGTGCCATAGGGGGCTGCTAATACCTGGGATTTGAAACGTGCAATAGGGGGCTGCTAATACCTGGGATTTGAAACCTGCCGTTGGGGAATGTAAATATCTGGGATTTGAAACCTGCCGTCGGGGGCTGTGAATATCTGGTATTTGAAACGTGACGTTGGGGGCTACTAGTATCTGGGATTTGAAACGTGCCATTTGGGGATGCAAATATCTGGGATTTGAAACGTGCCATTTGGGGATGCAAATATCTGGGATTTGATCACCTGCCGTTGGTGGCTTCTAATATCTGGGATTTCATCACCTGCCGCTGGTGGCTTCTAATATCTGGGATTTGATCACCTGCCGTTGGTGGCTTCTAATATCTGGGATTTGATCACTTGCCGTTGGTGGCTTCTAATATCTGGGATTTGATCACCTACGGTTGTTGGCTTCTAATATCTGGGATTTGATCACCTGCCGTTGGTGGCTTCTAATATCTGGGATTTCATCACCTGCCGCTGGTGGCTTCTAATATCTGGGATTTCACCACCTGCGGTTGGTGGCTTCTAATATCTGGGATTTCATCACCTGCGGTTGGTGGCTTCTAATATCTGGGATTTCATCATCTGCGGTTGGTGGCATCTAATATCTGGGATTTGATCACCTGCCGTTGGTGGCTTCTAATATCTGGGATTTCATCACCTGCCGCTGGTGGCTTCTAATATCTGGGATTTCATCACCTGCGGTTGGTGGCTTCTAATATCTGGGATTTCATCACCTGCGGTTGGTGGCTTCTAATATCTGGGATTTCATTACCTGCGGTTGGTGGCTTCTAATATCTGGGATTTGAAACCTGCCGTTGGGGGCTGTGAATATTTGGTATTTAAAACGTGGCGTTGGGGGCTACTAGTATCTGGGATTTGAAACGTGCCTTTGGGGGCTACTAGTATCTGGGATTTGAAACGTGCCTTTGGGGGCTACTAGTATCTGGGATTTGAATCGTGCCTTGGGGGCTACTAGTATCTGGGATTTTAAACGTGCCATTGGGGGCTGCTAATACCTGGGATTTGAAACCTGCCGTTGGGGAATGTAAATATCTGGGATTTGAAACCTGCCGTCGGGGGCTTTGAATATCTGGTATTTGAAACGTGACGTTGGGGGCTACTAGTATCTGGGATTTGAAACGTGCCATTTGGGGATGCAAATATCTGGGATTTGAAACGTGCCGTTGGTGGCTTCTAATATCTGGGATTTGATCACATGCGGTTGGTGGCTTCTAATATCTGGAATTTGATCACCTGCCGGTTGGTGGCTTCTTATATCTGGGATTTGATCACCTGCCGGTTGGTGGCTTCTAAAATCTGGGATTTGATTCCTGCCGTTGGTGCCTTCTAATATCCGGGATTTGATCACATGCGGTTGGGGGCTTCTAATATCTGGGATTTGTTTCCTGCCGTTGGGGGCTTCTAATATCTGGGATTTGTTTCCTGCCGTTGCGGGGCTTCTAATATCTGGGATTTGATCACCTGCCGTTGGTGGCTTCTAATATCTGGGATTTGATCACCTGCCGTTGGTGGCTTCTAATATCTGGGATTTGATCACTTGCCGTTGGTGGCTTCTAATATCTGGGATTTGATCACCTGCCGTTGGTGGCTTCTAATATCTGGGATTTGATCACCTGCCGTTGGTGGCTTCTAATATCTGGAATTTGATCACCTGCGGTTGGTGGCATCTAATATCTGGGATTTGATCACCTGCCGTTGGTGGCTACTAATATCTGGGATTTGATCACCTGCCGTTGGTGGCTTCTAATATCTGGGATTTGATCACTTGCCGTTGGTGGCTTCTAATATCTGGGATTTGATCACCTGCCGTTGGTGGCTTCTAATATCTGGGATTTGATCACCTGCCGTTGGTGGCTTCTAATATCTGGGATTTGATCACTTGCCGTTGGTGGCTTCTAATATCTGGGATTTGATCACCTGCCGTTGGTGGCTTCTAATATCTGGGATTTGATCACCTGCCGTTGGTGGCTTCTAATATCTGGGATTTGATCACCTGCCGTTGGTGGCTTCTAATATCTGGGATTTCATCACCTGCCGCTGGTGGCTTCTAATATCTGGGATTTCACCACCTGCGGTTGGTGGCTTCTAATATCTGGGATTTCATCACCTGCGGTTGGTGGCTTCTAATATCTGGGATTTGATCACCTGCCGTTGGTGGCTTCTAATATCTGGGATTTGATCACCTGCGGTTGGTGGCATCTAATATCTGGGATTTGATCACCTGCCGTTGGTGGCTACTAATATCTGGGATTTGATCACCTGCCGTTGGTGGCTTCTAATATCTGGGATTTCATCACCTGCCGCTGGTGGCTTCTAATATCTGGGATTTCACCACCTGCGGTTGGTGGCTTCTAATATCTGGGATTTCATCACCTGCCGTTGGTGGCTTCTAATATCTGGGATTTGATCACCTGCCGTTGGTGGCTTTTAATATCTGGGATTTGATCACCTGCGGTTGGTGGCATCTAATATCTGGGATTTGATCACCTGCCGTTGGTGGCTACTAATATCTGGGATTTGATCACCTGCCGTTGGTGGCTTCTAATATCTGGGATTTGATCACTTGCCGTTGGTGGCTTCTAATATCTGGGATTTGATCACCTGCCGTTGGTGGCTTCTAATATCTGGGATTTGATCACCTGCCGTTGGTGGCTTCTAATATCTGGGATTTGATCACTTGCCGTTGGTGGCTTCTAATATCTGGGATTTGATCACCTGCCGTTGGTGGCTTCTAATATCTGGGATTTGATCACCTGCCGTTGGTGGCTTCTAATATCTGGGATTTGATCACCTGCCGTTGGTGGCTTCTAATATCTGGGATTTCATCACCTGCCGCTGGTGGCTTCTAATATCTGGGATTTCACCACCTGCGGTTGGTGGCTTCTAATATCTGAGATTTCATCACCTGCGGTTGGTGGCTTCTAATATCTGGGATTTCATCATCTGCGGTTGGTGGCTTCTAATATCTGGGATTTCATCACCTGCGGTGGGTGGCTTCTAATATCTGGGATTTCATCACCTGCGGTTGGTGGCTTATAATATCTGGGATTTCATCACCTGCGGTTGGTGGCTTCTAATATCTGGGATTTGATCACCTGCCGTTGGTGGCTTCTAATATCTGGGATTTGATCACCTGCGGTTGGTGGCTTCTAATATCTGGGATTTGATCACCTGCCGTTGGTGGCTTCTAATATCTGGGATTCGATCACTTGCCGTTGGTGGCTTCTAATATCTGGGATTTGATCACCTGCCGTTGGTGGCTTCTAATATCTGGGATTTGATCACCTGCCGTTGGTGGCTTCTAATATCTGGGATTTGATCACCTGCCGTTGGTGGCTTCTAATATCTGGGATTTCATCACCTGCCGCTGGTGGCTTCTAATATCTGGGATTTCACCACCTGCGGTTGGTGGCTTCTAATATCTGAGATTTCATCACCTGCGGTTGGTGGCTTCTAATATCTGGGATTTCATCATCTGCGGTTGGTGGCTTCTAATATCTGGGATTTCATCACCTGCGGTGGGTGGCTTCTAATATCTGGGATTTCATCACCTGCGGTTGGTGGCTTATAATATCTGGGATTTCATCACCTGCGGTTGGTGGCTTCTAATATCTGGGATTTGATCACCTGCCGTTGGTGGCTTCTAATATCTGGGATTTGATCACCTGCGGTTGGTGGCATCTAATATCTGGGATTTGATCACCTGCGGTTGGTGGCATCTAATATCTGGGATTTGATCACCTGCCGTTGGTGGCTACTAATATCTGGGATTTCATCACCTGCCGTTGGTGGCTTCTAATATCTGGGATTTGATCACCTACGGTTGGTGGCTTCTAATATCTGGGATTTGAAACCTGCCGTCGGGGGCTGTGAATATCTGGTATTTGAAACGTGGCGTTGGGGGCTACTAGTATCTGGGATTTGAAACGTGCCATTTGGGGATGCAAATATCTGGGATTTGAAACGTGCCGTTGGTGGCTTCTAATATCTGGGATTTGATCACCTGCCGCTGGTGGCTACTAACATCAGGGATTTGATCACCTGCAGTTGGTGGCTTCTAATATCTGGGATTTGATCACATGCGGTTGGTGGCTTCTAATATCCGGGATTTGATCACATGCGGTTGGTGGTTTCTAATATCCGGGATTTGATCACATGCGGTTGGGGGCTTCTAATATCTGGGATTTGATTCCTGCCGTTGGGGGCTTCTAATATCTGGGATTTGTTTCCTGCCGTTGCGGGGCTTCTAATATCTGGGATTTGATCACCTGCCGTTGGTGGCTTCTAATATCAGGGATTTGATCACTTGCCGTTGGTGGCTTCTAATATCTGGGATTTGATCACCTGCCGTTGGTGGCTTCTAATATCTGGGATTCGATCACTTGCCGTTGGTGGCTTCTAATATCTGGGATTTGATCACCTGCCGTTGGTGGCTTCTAATATCTGGGATTTGATCACCTGCCGTTGGTGGCTTCTAATATCTGGGATTTCATCACCTGCCGCTGGTGGCTTCTAATATCTGGGATTTGATCACCTGCCGTTGGTGGCTTCTAATATCTGGGATTTGATCACTTGCCGTTGGTGGCTTCTAATATCTGGGATTTGATCACCTACGGTTGTTGGCTTCTAATATCTGGGATTTGATCACCTGCCGTTGGTGGCTTCTAATATCTGGGATTTCATCACCTGCCGCTGGTGGCTTCTAATATCTGGGATTTCACCACCTGCGGTTGGTGGCTTCTAATATCTGGGATTTCATCACCTGCGGTTGGTGGCTTCTAATATCTGGGATTTCATCATCTGCGGTTGGTGGCATCTAATATCTGGGATTTGATCACCTGCCGTTGGTGGCTTCTAATATCTGGGATTTCATCACCTGCCGCTGGTGGCTTCTAATATCTGGGATTTCATCACCTGCGGTTGGTGGCTTCTAATATCTGGGATTTCATCACCTGCGGTTGGTGGCTTCTAATATCTGGGATTTCATTACCTGCGGTTGGTGGCTTCTAATATCTGGGATTTGAAACCTGCCGTTGGGGGCTGTGAATATTTGGTATTTAAAACGTGGCGTTGGGGGCTACTAGTATCTGGGATTTGAAACGTGCCTTTGGGGGCTACTAGTATCTGGGATTTGAAACGTGCCTTTGGGGGCTACTAGTATCTGGGATTTGAATCGTGCCTTGGGGGCTACTAGTATCTGGGATTTTAAACGTGCCATTGGGGGCTGCTAATACCTGGGATTTGAAACCTGCCGTTGGGGAATGTAAATATCTGGGATTTGAAACCTGCCGTCGGGGGCTTTGAATATCTGGTATTTGAAACTTGACGTTGGGGGCTACTAGTATCTGGGATTTGAAACGTGCCATTTGGGGATGCAAATATCTGGGATTTGAAACGTGCCGTTGGTGGCTTCTAATATCTGGGATTTGATCACATGCGGTTGGTGGCTTCTAATATCTGGAATTTGATCACCTGCCGGTTGGTGGCTTCTTATATCTGGGATTTGATCACCTGCCGGTTGGTGGCTTCTAAAATCTGGGATTTGATTCCTGCCGTTGGTGCCTTCTAATATCCGGGATTTGATCACATGCGGTTGGGGGCTTCTAATATCTGGGATTTGTTTCCTGCCGTTGGGGGCTTCTAATATCTGGGATTTGTTTCCTGCCGTTGCGGGGCTTCTAATATCTGGGATTTGATCACCTGCCGTTGGTGGCTTCTAATATCTGGGATTTGATCACCTGCCGTTGGTGGCTTCTAATATCTGGGATTTGATCACTTGCCGTTGGTGGCTTCTAATATCTGGGATTTGATCACCTGCCGTTGGTGGCTTCTAATATCTGGGATTTGATCACCTGCCGTTGGTGGCTTCTAATATCTGGGATTTGATCACCTGCCGTTGGTGGCTTCTAATATCTGGGATTTGATCACTTGCCGTTGGTGGCTTCTAATATCTGGGATTTGATCACCTGCCGTTGGTGGCTTCTAACATCTGGGATTTGATCACCTGCCGTTGGTGGCTTCTAATATCTGGGATTTGATCACTTGCCGTTGGTGGCTTCTAATATCTGGGATTTGATCACCTGCCGTTGGTGGCTTCTAATATCTGGGATTTGATCACCTGCCGTTGGTGGTTTCTAATATCTGGGATTTGATCACCTGCCGTTGGTGGCTTCTAATATCTGGGATTTCATCACCTGCCGCTGGTGGCTTCTAATATCTGGGATTTCACCACCTGCGGTTGGTGGCTTCTAATATCTGAGATTTCATCACCTGCGGTTGGTGGCTTCTAATATCTGGGATTTCATCATCTGCGGTTGGTGGCTTCTAATATCTGGGATTTCATCACCTGCGGTGGGTGGCTTCTAATATCTGGGATTTCATCACCTGCGGTTGGTGGCTTATAATATCTGGGATTTGATCACCTGCGGTTGGTGGCTTCTAATATCTGGGATTTGATCACCTGCCGTTGGTGGCTTCTAATATCTGGGATTTGATCACCTGCGGTTGGTGGCATCTAATATCTGGGATTTGATCACCTGCGGTTGGTGGCATCTAATATCTGGGATTTGATCACCTGCCGTTGGTGGCTACTAATATCTGGGATTTCATCACCTGCCGTTGGTGGCTTCTAATATCTGGGATTTGATCACCTACGGTTGGTGGCTTCTAATATCTGGGATTTGAAACCTGCCGTCGGGGGCTGTGAATATCTGGTATTTGAAACGTGGCGTTGGGGGCTACTAGTATCTGGGATTTGAAACGTGCCATTTGGGGATGCAAATATCTGGGATTTGAAACGTGCCGTTGGTGGCTTCTAATATCTGGGATTTGATCACCTGCCGCTGGTGGCTACTAACATCAGGGATTTGATCACCTGCAGTTGGTGGCTTCTAATATCTGGGATTTGATCACATGCGGTTGGTGGCTTCTAATATCCGGGATTTGATCACATGCGGTTGGTGGTTTCTAATATCCGGGATTTGATCACATGCGGTTGGGGGCTTCTAATATCTGGGATTTGATTCCTGCCGTTGGGGGCTTCTAATATCTGGGATTTGTTTCCTGCCGTTGCGGGGCTTCTAATATCTGGGATTTGATCACCTGCCGTTGGTGGCTTCTAATATCAGGGATTTGATCACTTGCCGTTGGTGGCTTCTAATATCTGGGATTTGATCACCTGCCGTTTTTGGCTTCTAATATCTGGGATTCGATCACTTGCCGTTGGTGGCTTCTAATATCTGGGATTTGATCACCTGCCGTTGGTGGCTTCTAATATCTGGGATTTGATCACCTGCCGTTGGTGGCTTCTAATATCTGGGATTTCATCACCTGCCGCTGGTGGCTTCTAATATCTGGGATTTCATCACCTGCGGTTGGTGGCTTCTAATATCTGGGATTTCATCACCTGCGGTTGGTGGCTTCTAATATCTGGGATTTCATTACCTGCGGTTGGTGGCTTCTAATATCTGGGATTTGAAACCTGCCGTTGGGGGCTGTGAATATTTGGTATTTAAAACGTGAAGTTGGGGGCTACTAGTATCTGGGATTTGAAACGTGCCTTTGGGGGCTACTAGTATCTGGGATTTGAAACGTGCCTTTGGGGGCTACTAGTATCTGGGATTTGAATCGTGCCTTGGGGGCTACTAGTATCTGGGATTTGAAACGTGCCATTGGGGGCTGCTAATACCTGGGATTTGAAACCTTCCGTTGGGGAATGTAAATATCTGGGATTTGAAACCTGCCGTCGGGGGCTGTGAATATCTGGTATTTGAAACGTGACGTTGGGGGCTACTAGTATCTGGGATTTGAAACGTGCCATTTGGGGATGCAAATATCTGGGATTTGAAACGTGCCGTTGGTGGCTTCTAATATCTGGGATTTGATCACATGCGGTTGGTGGCTTCTAATATCTGGGATTTGATCACCTGCCGGTTGGTGGCTTCTAATATCTGGGATTTGATCACCTGCCGGTTGGTGGCTTCTAAAATCTGGGATTTGATTCCTGCCGTTGGTGCCTTCTAATATCTGGGATTTGATCACCTGCCGTTGGTGGCTTCTAATATCTGGGATTTGATCACCTGCCGTTGGTGGCCTCTAATATCAGGGATTTGATCACTTGCCGTTGGTGGCTTCTAATATCTGGGATTTGATCACCTGCCGTTGGTGGCTTCTAATATCTGGGATTTGATCACTTGCCGTTGGTGGCTTCTAATATCTGGGATTTGATCACCTGCCGTTGGTGGCTTGTAATATCTGGGATTTGATCACCTGCCGTTGGTGGCTTCTAATATCTGGGATTTGATCACCTGCCGTTGGTGGCTTCTAATATCTGGGATTTCATCACCTGCCGCTGGTGGCTTCTAATATCTGGGATTTCACCACCTGCGGTTGGTGGCTTCTAATATCTGGGATTTCATCACCTGCGGTTGGTGGCTTCTAATATCTGGGATTTCATCATCTGCGGTTGGTGGCTTCTAATATCTGGGATTTCATCACCTGCGGTGGGTGGCTTCTAATATCTGGGATTTCATCACCTGCGGTTGGTGGCTTCTAATATCTGGGATTTGATCACCTGCCGTTGGTGGCTTCTAATATCTGGGATTTGATCACCTGCGGTTGGTGGCATCTAATATCTGGGATTTGATCACCTGCGGTTGGTGGCATCTAATATCTGGGATTTGATCACTTGCCGTTGGTGGTTACTAATATCTGGGATTTCATCACCTGCCGTTAGTGGCTTCTAATATCTGGGATTTGATCACCTACGGTTGGTGGCTTCTAATATCTGGGATTTGAAACCTGCCGTCGGGGGCTGTGAATATCTGGTATTTGAAACGTGGCGTTGGGGGCTACTAGTATCTGGGATTTGAAACGTGCCATTTGGGGATGCAAATATCTGGGATTTGAAACGTGCCGTTGGTGGCTTCTAATATCTGGGATTTGATCACCTGCCGCTGGTGGCTACTAACATCAGGGATTTGATCACCTGCAGTTGGTGGCTTCTAATATCTGGGATTTGATCACATGCGGTTGGTGGCTTCTAATATCTGGGATTTGATCACCTGCCGGTTGGTGGCTTCTAATATCTGGGATTTGATCACCTGCCGGTTGGTGGCTTCTAAAATCTGGGATTTGATTCCTGCCGTTGGTGCCTTCAAATATCTGGGATTTGATCACCTACGGTTGGTGCCTTCTAATATCTGGAATTTGATCTCCTACCGTTGGTTGCTTCTAATATCTGGGATTTCATCACCTGCTGTTGGTGGCATCTAATATCTGGGATTTGATCACCTGCCGTTGGTGGCTACTAATATCTGGGATTTCATCACCTGCCGTTGGTGGCTTCTAATATCTGGGATTTGATCACCTACGGTTGGTGGCTTCTAATATCTGGGATTTGAAACCTGCCGTCGGGGGCTGTGAATATCTGGTATTTGAAACGTGGCGTTGGGGGCTACTAGTATCTGGGATTTGAAACGTGCCATTTGGGGATGCAAATATCTGGGATTTGAAACGTGCCGTTGGTGGCTTCTAATATCTGGGATTTGATCACCTGCCGCTGGTGGCTACTAACATCAGGGATTTGATCACCTGCAGTTGGTGGCTTCTAATATCTGGGATTTGATCACATGCGGTTGGTGGCTTCTAATATCTGGGATTTGATCACCTGCCGGTTGGTGGCTTCTAATATCTGGGATTTGATCACCTGCCGGTTGGTGGCTTCTAAAATCTGGGATTTGATTCCTGCCGTTGGTGCCTTCTAATATCTGGGATTTGATCACCTCCGTTGGTGGTTTCTAATATCTGGGATTTGATCACCTGCCGTTGGTGGCTTCTAATATCTGGGATTTCATCACCTGCCGCTGGTGGCTTCTAATATCTGGGATTTCACCACCTGCGGTTGGTGGCTTCTAATATCTGGGATTTCATCACCTGCGGTTGGTGGCTTCTAATATCTGGGATTTCATCATCTGCGGTTGGTGGCTTCTAATATCTGGGATTTCATCACCTGCGGTGGGTGGCTTCTAATATCTGGGATTTCATCACCTGCGGTTGGTGGCTTCTAATATCTGGGATTTGATCACCTGCCGTTGGTGGCTTCTAATATCTGGGATTTGATCACCTGCGGTTGGTGGCATCTAATATCTGGGATTTGATCACCTGCGGTTGGTGGCATCTAATATCTGGGATTTGATCACTTGCCGTTGGTGGTTACTAATATCTGGGATTTCATCACCTGCCGTTAGTGGCTTCTAATATCTGGGATTTGATCACCTACGGTTGGTGGCTTCTAATATCTGGGATTTGAAACCTGCCGTCGGGGGCTGTGAATATCTGGTATTTGAAACGTGGCGTTGGGGGCTACTAGTATCTGGGATTTGAAACGTGCCATTTGGGGATGCAAATATCTGGGATTTGAAACGTGCCGTTGGTGGCTTCTAATATCTGGGATTTGATCACCTGCCGCTGGTGGCTACTAACATCAGGGATTTGATCACCTGCAGTTGGTGGCTTCTAATATCTGGGATTTGATCACATGCGGTTGGTGGCTTCTAATATCTGGGATTTGATCACCTGCCGGTTGGTGGCTTCTAATATCTGGGATTTGATCACCTGCCGGTTGGTGGCTTCTAAAATCTGGGATTTGATTCCTGCCGTTGGTGCCTTCAAATATCTGGGATTTGATCACCTACGGTTGGTGCCTTCTAATATCTGGAATTTGATCTCCTACCGTTGGTTGCTTCTAATATCTGGGATTTCATCACCTGCTGTTGGTGGCATCTAATATCTGGGATTTGATCACCTGCCGTTGGTGGCTACTAATATCTGGGATTTCATCACCTGCCGTTGGTGGCTTCTAATATCTGGGATTTGATCACCTACGGTTGGTGGCTTCTAATATCTGGGATTTGAAACCTGCCGTCGGGGGCTGTGAATATCTGGTATTTGAAACGTGGCGTTGGGGGCTACTAGTATCTGGGATTTGAAACGTGCCATTTGGGGATGCAAATATCTGGGATTTGAAACGTGCCGTTGGTGGCTTCTAATATCTGGGATTTGATCACCTGCCGCTGGTGGCTACTAACATCAGGGATTTGATCACCTGCAGTTGGTGGCTTTTAATATCTGGGATTTGATCACATGCGGTTGGTGGCTTCTAATATCTGGGATTTGATCACCTGCCGGTTGGTGGCTTCTAATATCTGGGATTTGATCACCTGCCGGTTGGTGGCTTCTAAAATCTGGGATTTGATTCCTGCCGTTGGTGCCTTCTAATATCTGGGATTTGATCACCTCCGTTGGTGGTTTCTAATATCCGGGATTTGATCACATGCGGTTGGGGGCTTCTAATATCTGGGATTTGTTTCCTGCCGTTGGGGGCTTCTAATATCTGGGATTTGTTTCCTGCCGTTGCGGGGCTTCTAATATCTGGGATTTGATCACCTGCCGTTGGTGGCTTCTAATATCTGGGATTTGATCACCTGCCGTTGGTGGCTTCTAATATCTGGGATTTGATCACTTGCCGTTGGTGGCTTCTAATATCTGGGATTTGATCACCTTCCGTTGGTGGCTTCTAATATCTGGGATTCGATCACTTGAAGTTGGTGGCTTCTAATATCTGGGATTTGATCATCTGCCGTTGGTGACTTCTAATATCTGGGATTTGATCACCTGCCTTTGGTGGCTTCTAATATCTGGGATTTCATCACCTGCCGCTGGTGGCTTCTAATATCTGGGATTTCATCACCTGCGGTTGGTGGCTTCTAATATCTGGGATTTCATCACCTGCGGTTGGTGGCTTCTAATATCTGGGATTTCATCACCTGCGGTTGGTGGCTTCTAATATCTGGGATTTCATCACCTGCGGTTGGTGGCTTCTTATATCTGGGATTTGAAACCTGCCGTTGGAGGCTGTGAATATTTGGTATTTAAAACGTGGCGTTGGGGGCTACTAGTGTCTGGGATTTGAAACGTGCCTTTGGGGGCTACTAGTATCTGGGATTTGAAACGTGCCTTTGGGGGCTACTAGTATCTGGGATGTGAATCGTGCCTTGGGGGCTACTAGTATCTGGGATTTGAAACGTGCCATTGGGGGCTACTAATACCTGGGATTTGAAACCTGCCGTTGGGGAATGTAAATATCTGGGATTTGAAACCTGCCGTTGGGGGCTGTGAATATCTGCGATTTGATCACCTGCAGTTGGTGGCTTCTAATATCTGGGATTTGAAACTTGCCGTTGGGGGCTGTGAATATCTGCGATTTGGTTCCTGCCGTTGGTGGCTTCTAATATCTGGGATTTCATCACCTGCCGTTGGTGGCTTCTAATATCTGGGATTTGATCACCTACAGTTGGTGGCTTCTAATATCTTGGGTTTGAAACCTAACGTTGGGGGCTGTGAATATCTAGTATTTGAAACATGGCGTTGGGGGCTACTAGTAACTGAGATTTGAAACCTGCCGTTGGTGGCTTCTAATATCTGGGATTTGATTCCTGCCGTTGGTGGCTTCTAATATCTGGGATTTCATCACCTGCCGTTGGAGGCTTCTAATATCTGGGATTTCATCACCTACGGTTGGTGGCTTCTAATATCTGGGATTTGAAACCTGCCGTTGGGGGCTACTAGTATCTGGGATTTAAAACGTGCCTTTGGGGGCTACTAGTATCTGGGATTAGAATCGTTCCTTGGGGGCTACTAGTATCTGGGATTTGAAACGTGCCATTGGGGGCTGCTAATACCTGGGATTTGAAACCTGCCGTTGGGGAATGTAAATATCTGGGATTTGAAACCTGCCGTTGGGGAATGTAAATATCTGGGATTCGAAACGTGCCGTTGGGGCTGCTATTATCTGGGATTTGAAACGTGCCGTTGGTGGCTTCTAATATCTGGGATTTGATCACCTGCGGTTGGTGGCTTCTAATATCTGGGATTTGAAACCTGCCGTCGGGGGCTGTGAATATCTGGTATTTGAAACGTGGCGTTGGGGGCTACTAGTATCTGGGATTTGAAACGTGCCATTTGGGGATGCAAATATCTGGGATTTGAAACGTGCCGTTGGTGGCTTCTAATATCTGGGATTTGATCACCTGCCGCTGGTGGCTACTAACATCAGGGATTTGATCACCTGCAGTTGGTGGCTTCTAATATCTGGGATTTGATCACCTGCCGGTTGGTGGCTTCTAATATCTGGGATTTGATCACCTGCCGGTTGGTGGCTTCTAAAATCTGGGATTTGATTCCTGCCGTTGGTGCCTTCTAATATCTGGGATTTGATCACCTGCCGTTGGTGGTTTCTAATATCCGGGATTTGATCACATGCGGTTGGGGGCTTCTAATATCTGGGATTTGTTTCCTGCCGTTGGGGGCTTCTAATATCTGGGATTTGTTGCCTGCCGTTGCGGGGCTTCTAATATCTGGGATTTGATCACCTGCCGTTGGTGGCTTCTAATATCTGGGATTTGATCACCTGCCGTTGGTGGCTTCTAATATCTGGGATTTGATCACTTGCCGTTGGTGGCTTCTAATATCTGGGATTTGATCACCTGCCGTTGGTGGCTTCTAATATCTGGGATTCGATCACTTGCCGTTGGTGGCTTCTAATATCTGGGATTTGATCACCTGCCGTTGGTGGCTTCTAATATCTGGGATTTGATCACCTGCCGTTGGTGGCTTCTAATATCTGGGATTTGATCACCTGCGGTTGGTGGCATCTAATATCTGGGATTTGATCACCTGCGGTTGGTGGCATCTAATATCTGGGATTTGATCACCTGCCGTTGGTGGCTTCTAATATCTGGGATTGGATCACTTGCCGTTGGTGGCTTCTAATATCTGGGATTTGATCACCTGCCGTTGGTGGCTTCTAATATCTGGGATTCGATCACTTGCCGTTGGTGGCTTCTAATATCTGGGATTTCATCACCTGCCGTTGGTGGCTTCTAATATCTGGGATTTGATCACCTACGGTTGGTGGCTTCTAATATCTGGGATTTGAAACCTGCCGTCGGGGGCTGTGAATATCTGGTATTTGAAACGTGGCGTTGGGGGCTACTAGTATCTGGGATTTGAAACGTGCCATTTGGGGATGCAAATATCTGGGATTTGAAACGTGCCGTTGGTGGCTTCTAATATCTGGGATTTGATCACCTGCCGCTGGTGGCTACTAACATCAGGGATTTGATCACCTGCAGTTGGTGGCTTCTAATATCTGGGATTTGATCACATGCGGTTGGTGGCTTCTAATATCTGGGATTTGATCACCTGCCGGTTGGTGGCTTCTAATATCTGGGATTTGATCACCTGCCGGTTGGTGGCTTCTAAAATCTGGGATTTGATTCCTGCCGTTGGTGCCTTCTAATATCTGGGATTTGATCACCTCCGTTGGTGGTTTCTAATATCCGGGATTTGATCACATGCGGTTGGGGGCTTCTAATATCTGGGATTTGTTTCCTGCCGTTGGGGGCTTCTAATATCTGGGATTTGTTTCCTGCCGTTGCGGGGCTTCTAATATCTGGGATTTGATCACCTGCCGTTGGTGGCTTCTAATATCTGGGATTTGATCACCTGCCGTTGGTGGCTTCTAATATCTGGGATTTGATCACTTGCCGTTGGTGGCTTCTAATATCTGGGATTTGATCACCTTCCGTTGGTGGCTTCTAATATCTGGGATTCGATCACTTGAATTTGGTGGCTTCTAATATCTGGGATTTGATCATCTGCCGTTGGTGACTTCTAATATCTGGGATTTGATCACCTGCCTTTGGTGGCTTCTAATATCTGGGATTTCATCACCTGCCGCTGGTGGCTTCTAATATCTGGGATTTCATCACCTGCGGTTGGTGGCTTCTAATATCTGGGATTTCATCACCTGCGGTTGGTGGCTTCTAATATCTGGGATTTCATCACCTGCGGTTGGTGGCTTCTAATCACTGGGATTTCATCACCTGCGGTTGGTGGCTTCTAATATCTGGGATTTGAAACCTGCCGTTGGAGGCTGTGAATATTTGGTATTTAAAACGTGGCGTTGGGGGCTACTAGTATCTGGGATTTGAAACGTGCCTTTGGGGGCTACTAGTATCTGGGATTTGAAACGTGCCTTTGGGGGCTACTAGTATCTGGGATGTGAATCGTGCCTTGGGGTTTACTAGTATCTGGGATTTGAAACGTGCCATTGGGGGCTGCTAATACCTGGGATTTGAAACCTGCCGTTGGGGAATGTAAATATCTGGGATTTGAAACCTGCCGTTGGGGGCTGTGAATATCTGCGATTTGATCACCTGCAGTTGGTGGCTTCTAATATCTGGGATTTGAAACTTGCCGTTGGGGGCTGTGAATATCTGCGATTTGGTTCCTGCCGTTGGTGGCTTCTAATATCTGGGATTTCATCACCTGCCGTTGGTGGCTTCTAATATCTGGGATTTGATCACCTACGGTTGGTGGCTTCTAATATCTTGGGTTTGAAACCTAACGTTGGGGGCTGTGAATATCTAGTATTTGAAACATGGCGTTGGGGGCTACTAGTAACTGAGATTTGAAACCTGCCGTTGGTGGCTTCTAATATCTGGGATTTGATTCCTGCCGTTGGTGGCTTCTAATATCTGGGATTTCATCACCTGCCGTTGGAGGCTTCTAATATCTGGGATTTCATCACCTACGGTTGGTGGCTTCTAATATCTGGGATTCGAAACCTGCCGTTGGGGGCTACTAGTATCTGGGATTTAAAACGTGCCTTTGGGGGCTACTAGTATCTGGGATTAGAATCGTTCCTTGGGGGCTACTAGTATCTGGGATTTGAAACGTGCCATTGGGGGCTGCTAATACCTGGGATTTGAAACCTGCCGTTGGGGAATGTAAATATCTGGGATTTGAAACCTGCCGTTGGGGAATGTAAATATCTGGGATTCGAAACGTGCCGTTGGGGCTGCTATTATCTGGGATTTGAAACGTGCCGTTGGTGGCTTCTAATATCTGGGATTTGATCACCTGCGGTTGGTGGCTTCTAATATCTGGGAATTGAAACTGGCCGTTGGAGGCTGTGAATATCTGCGATTTGATCACCTGCGGTTGGTGGCTTCTAATATCTGGGATTTGAAACCTGCCGTCGGGGGCTGTGAATATCTGGTATTTGAAACGTGGCGTTGGGGGCTACTAGTATCTGGGATTTGAAACGTGCCATTTGGGGATGCAAATATCTGGGATTTGAAACGTGCCGTTGGTGGCTTCTAATATCTGGGATTTGATCACCTGCCGCTGGTGGCTACTAACATCAGGGATTTGATCACCTGCAGTTGGTGGCTTCTAATATCTGGGATTTGATCACATGCGGTTGGTGGCTTCTAATATCTGGGATTTGATCACCTGCCGGTTGGTGGCTTCTAATATCTGGGATTTGATCACCTGCCGGTTGGTGGCTTCTAAAATCTGGGATTTGATTCCTGCCGTTGGTGCCTTCTAATATCTGGGATTTGATCACCTGCCGTTGGTGCTTTCTAATATCCGGGATTTGATCACATGCGGTTGGGGGCTTCTTATATCTGGGATTTGTTTCCTGCCGTTGGGGGCTTCTAATATCTGGGATTTGTTTCCTGCCGTTGGGGGCTTCTAATATCTGGAATTTGTTTCCTGCCGTTGCGGGGCTTCTAATATCTGGGATTTGATCACCTGCCGTTGGTGGCTTCTAATATCTGGGATTTGATCACCTGCCGTTGGTGGCTTCTAATATCTGGGATTTGATCACTTGCCGTTGGTGGCTTCTAATATCTGGGATTTGATCACCTTCCGTTGGTGGCTTTTAATATCTGGGATTCGATCACTTGCCGTTGGTGGCTTCTAATATCTGGGATTTGATCATCTGCCGTTGGTGGCTTCTAATATCTGGGATTTGATCACCTGCCTTTGGTGGCTTCTAATATCTGGGATTTCATCACCTGCCGCTGGTGGCTTCTAATATCTGGGATTTCATCACCTGCGGTTGGTGGCTTCTAATATCTGGGATTTCATCACCTGCGGTTGGTGGCTTCTAATATCTGGGATTTCATCACCTGCGGTTGGTGGCTTCTAATATCTGGGATTTCATCACCTGCGATTGGTGGCTTCTAATATCTGGGATTTGAAACCTGCCGTTGGAGGCTGTGAATATTTGGTATTTAAAACGTGGCGTTGGGGGCTACTAGTATCTGGGACTTGAAACGTGCCTTTGGGGGCTACTAGTATCTGGGATTTGAAACGTGCCTTTGGGGGCTACTAGTATCTGGGATGTGAATCGTGCCTTGGGGGCTACTAGTATCTGGGATTTGAAACGTGCCATTGGGGGCTGCTAATACCTGGGATTTGAAACTTGCCGTTGGAGAATGTAAATATCTGGGATTTGAAACCTGCCGTTGGGGGCTGTGAATATCTGCGATTTGATCACCTGCAGTTGGTGGCTTCTAATATCTGGGATTTGGTTCCTGCCGTTGGTGGCTTCTAATATCTGGGATTTCATCACCTGCCGTTGGTGGCTTCTAATATCTGGGATTTGATCACCTACGGTTGGTGGCTTCTAATATCTTGGGTTTGAAACCTAACGTTGGGGGCTGTGAATATCTAGTATTTGAAACATGGCGTTGGGGGCTACTAGTAACTGAGATTTGAAACCTGCCGTTGGTGGCTTCTAATATCTGGGATTTGATTCCTGCCGTTGGTGGCTTCTAATATCTGGGATTTCATCACCTGCCGTTGGAGGCTTCTAATATCTGGGATTTGATCACCTGCCGTTGGTGGCTTCTAATATCTGGGATTCGATCACTTGCCGTTGGTGGCTTCTAATATCTGGGATTTCATCACCTGCCGTTGGTGGCTTCTAATATCTGGGATTTGATCACCTACGGTTGGTGGCTTCTAATATCTGGGATTTGAAACCTGCCGTCGGGGGCTGTGAATATCTGGTATTTGAAACGTGGCGTTGGGGGCTACTAGTATCTGGGATTTGAAACGTGCCATTTGGGGATGCAAATATCTGGGATTTGAAACGTGCCGTTGGTGGCTTCTAATATCTGGGATTTGATCACCTGCCGCTGGTGGCTACTAACATCAGGGATTTGATCACCTGCAGTTGGTGGCTTCTAATATCTGGGATTTGATCACCTGCCGTTGGTGGCTTCTAATATCTGGGATTTGATCACCTGCCGTTGGTGGCTTCTAATATCTGGGATTTGATCACTTGCCGTTGGTGGCTTCTAATATCTGGGATTCGATCACTTGCCGTTGGTGGCTTCTAATATCTGGGATTTCATCACCTGCCGTTGGTGGCTTCTAATATCTGGGATTTGATCACTTGCCGTTGGTGGCTTCTAATATCTGGGATTTGATCACCTGCCGTTGGTGGCTTCTAATATCTGGGATTCGATCACTTGCCGTTGGTGGCTTCTAATATCTGGGATTTGATCACCTGCCGTTGGTGGCTTCTAATATCTGGGATTTGATCACCTGCCGTTGGTGGCTTCTAATATCTGGGATTTGATCACCTGCGGTTGGTGGCATCTAATATTTGGGATTTGATCACCTGCGGTTGGTGGCATCTAATATCTGGGATTTGATCACCTGCCGTTGGTGGCTTCTAATATCTGGGATTTGATCACTTGCCGTTGGTGGCTTCTAATATCTGGGATTTGATCACCTGCCGTTGGTGGCTTCTAATATCTGGGATTCGATCACTTGCCGTTGGTGGCTTCTAATATCTGGGATTTCATCACCTGCCGTTGGTGGCTTCTAATATCTGGGATTTGATCACCTACGGTTGGTGGCTTCTAATATCTGGGATTTGAAACCTGCCGTCGGGGGCTGTGAATATCTGGTATTTGAAACGTGGCGTTGGGGGCTACTAGTATCTGGGATTTGAAACGTGCCATTTGGGGATGCAAATATCTGGGATTTGAAACGTGCCGTTGGTGGCTTCTAATATCTGGGATTTGATTCCTGCCGTTGGTGGCTTCTAAAATCTGGGATTTGATTCCTGCCGTTGGTGGCTTCTAAAATCTGGGATTTGATTCCTGCCGTTGGTGCCTTCTAATATCTGGGATTTGATCACCTGCCGTTGGTGGTTTCTTATATCCGGGATTTGATCACATGCGGTTGGGGGCTTCTAATATCTGGGATTTGTTGCCTGCCGTTGCGGGGCTTCTAATATCTGGGATTTGATCACCTGCCGTTGGTGGCTTCTAATATCTGGGATTTGATCACCTGCCGTTGGTGGCTTCTAATATCTGGGATTTGATCACTTGCCGTTGGTGGCTTCTAATATCTGGGATTTGATCACCTGCCGTTGGTGGCTTCTAATATCTGGGATTCGATCACTTGCCGTTGGTGGCTTCTAATATCTGGGATTTGATCACCTGCCGTTGGTGGCTTCTAATATCTGGGATTTGATCACCTGCCGTTGGTGGCTTCTAATATCTGGGATTTGATCACCTGCGGTTGGTGGCATCTAATATCTGGGATTTGATCACCTGTCGTTGGTGGCTTCTAATATCTGGGATTCGATCACTTGCCGTTGGTGGCTTCTAATATCTGGGATTTCATCACCTGCCGTTGGTGGCTTCTAATATCTGGGATTTGATCACCTACGGTTGGTGGCTTCTAATATCTGGGATTTGAAACCTGCCGTCGGGGGCTGTGAATATCTGGTATTTGAAACGTGGCGTTGGGGGCTACTAGTATCTGGGATTTGAAACGTGCCATTTGGGGATGCAAATATCTGGGATTTGAAACGTGCCGTTGGTGGCTTCTAATATCGGGGATTTGATCACCTGCCGCTGGTGGCTACTAACATCAGGGATTTGATCACCTGCAGTTGGTGGCTTCTAATATCTGGGATTTGATCACCTGCCGTTGGTGGCTTCTAATATCTGGGATTTGATCACCTGCCGTTGGTGGCTTCTAATATCTGGGATTTGATCACTTGCCGTTGGTGGCTTCTAATATCTGGGATTCGATCACTTGCCGTTGGTGGCTTCTAATATCTGGGATTTCATCACCTGCCGTTGGTGGCTTCTAATATCTGGGATTTGATCACCTACGGTTGGTGGCTTCTAATATCTGTGATTTGAAACCTGCCGTCGGGGGCTGTGAATATCTGGTATTTGAAACGTGGCGTTGGGGGCTACTAGTATCTGGGATTTGAAACGTGCTATTTGGGGATGCAAATATCTGGGATTTGAAACGTGCCGTTGGTGGCTTCTAATATCTGGGATTTGATCACCTGCCGCTGGTGGCTACTAACATCAGGGATTTGATCACCTGCAGTTGGTGGCTTCTAATATCTGGGATTTGATCACCTGCCGTTGGTGGCTTCTAATATCTGGGATTTGATCACCTGCCGTTGGTGGCTTCTAATATCTGGGATTTGATCACCTGCCGTTGGTGGCTTCTAATATCTGGGATTTGATCACTTGCCGTTGGTGGCTTCTAATATCTGGGATTTGATCACCTGCCGTTGGTGGCTTCTAATATCTGGGATTTGATCACTTGCCGTTGGTGGCTTCTAATATCTGGGATTTGATCACCTGTCGTTGATGGCTTCTAATATCTGGCGTTTGAATCCTGCCGTTGGGGGCTTCTAACATCTGGAATTTGATCACCTGCCGTTGGTGGCTTCTAATATCTGGGATTTGATCACCTGCGGTTGGTGGCATCTAATATCTGGGATTTGATCACCTGCCGTTGGTGGCTACTAATATCTGGGATTTGATCACCTGCCGTTGGTGGCTTCTAATATCTGGGATTTGATCACTTGCCGTTGGTGGCTTCTAATATCTGGGATTTGATCACCTGCCGTTGGTGGCTTCTAATATCTGGGATTTGATCACCTGCCGTTGGTGGCTTCTAATATCTGGGATTTGATCACTTGCCGTTGGTGGCTTCTAATATCTGGGATTTGATCACCTGCCGTTGGTGGCTTCTAATATCTGGGATTTGATCACCTGCCGTTGGTGGCTTCTAATATCTGGGATTTCATCACCTGCCGCTGGTGGCTTCTAATATCTGGGATTTCATCACCTGCGGTTGGTGGCTTCTAATATCTGGGATTTCATCACCTGCGGTTGGTGGCTTCTTATATCTGGGATTTCATCATCTGCGGTTGGTGGCTTCTAATATCTGGGATTTCATCACCTGCGGTAGGTGGCTTCTAATATCTGGGATTTGATCACCTGCCGTTGGTGGCATCTAATATCTGGGATTCGATCACTTGCCGTTGGTGGCTTCTAATATCTGGGATTTCATCACCTGCCGTTGGTGGCTTCTAATATCTGGGATTTCATCACCTGCGGTTGGTGGCTTCTTATATCTGGGATTTCATCATCTGCGGTTGGTGGCTTCTAATATCTGGGATTTCATCACCTGCGGTAGGTGGCTTCTAATATCTGGGATTTGATCACCTGCCGTTGGTGGCTTCTAATATCTGGGATTTGATCACTTGCCGTTGGTGGCTTCTAATATCTGGGATTTGATCACCTGCCGTTGGTGGCTTCTAATATCTGGGATTTGATCACTTGCCGTTGGTGGCTTCTAATATCTGGGATTTGATCACCTGTCGTTGATGGCTTCTAATATCTGGCGTTTGAATCCTGCCGTTGGGGGCTTCTAACATCTGGAATTTGATCACCTGCCGTTGGTGGCTTCTAATATCTGGGATTTGATCACCTGCGGTTGGTGGCATCTAATATCTGGGATTTGATCACCTGCCGTTGGTGGCTACTAATATCTGGGATTTGATCACCTGCCGTTGGTGGCTTCTAATATCTGGGATTTGATCACTTGCCGTTGGTGGCTTCTAATATCTGGGATTTGATCACCTGCCGTTGGTGGCTTCTAATATCTGGGATTTGATCACCTGCCGTTGGTGGCTTCTAATATCTGGGATTTGATCACTTGCCGTTGGTGGCTTCTAATATCTGGGATTTGATCACCTGCCGTTGGTGGCTTCTAATATCTGGGATTTGATCACCTGCCGTTGGTGGCTTCTAATATCTGGGATTTCATCACCTGCCGCTGGTGGCTTCTAATATCTGGGATTTCATCACCTGCGGTTGGTGGCTTCTAATATCTGGGATTTCATCACCTGCGGTTGGTGGCTTCTTATATCTGGGATTTCATCATCTGCGGTTGGTGGCTTCTAATATCTGGGATTTCATCACCTGCGGTAGGTGGCTTCTAATATCTGGGATTTGATCACCTGCCGTTGGTGGCATCTAATATCTGGGATTCGATCACTTGCCGTTGGTGGCTTCTAATATCTGGGATTTCATCACCTGCCGTTGGTGGCTTCTAATATCTGGGATTTGATCACCTACGGTTGGTGGCTTCTAATATCTGGGATTTGAAACCTGCCGTCGGGGGCTGTGAATATCTGGTATTTGAAACGTGGCGTTGGGGGCTACTAGTATCTGGGATTGGAAACGTGCCATTTGGGGATGCAAATATCTGGGATTTGAAACGTGCCGTTGGTGGCTTCTAATATCTGGGATTTGATCACCTGCCGCTGGTGGCTACTAACATCAGGGATTTGATCACCTGCAGTTGGTGGCTTCTAATATCTGGGATTTGATCACATGCGGTTGGTGGCTTCTAATATCTGGGATTTGATCACCTGCCGGTTGGTGGCTTCTAATATCTGGGATTTGATCACCTGCCGCTTGGTGGCTTCTAGAATCTGGGATTTGATTCCTGCCGTTGGTGCCTTCTAATATCTGGGATTTGATCACCTCCGTTGGTGGTTTCTAATATCCGGGATTTGATCACATGCGGTTGGGGGCTTCTAATATCTGGGATTTGTTTCCTGCCGTTGGGGGCTTCTAATATCTGGGATTTGTTTCCTGCCGTTGCGGGGCTTCTAATATCTGGGATTTGATCACCTGCCGTTGGTGGCTTCTAATATCTGGGATTTGATCACCTGCCGTTGGTGGCTTCTAATATCTGGGATTTGATCACTTGCCGTTGGTGGCTTCTAATATCTGGGATTTGATCACCTGCCGTTGGTGGCTTCTAATATCTGGGATTCGATCACTTGCCGTTGGTGGCTTCTAATATCTGGGATTTGATCATCTGCCGTTGGTGGCTTCTAATATCTGGGATTTGATCACCTGCCTTTGGTGGCTTCTAATATCTGGGATTTCATCACCTGCCGCTGGTGGCTTCTAATATCTGGGATTTCATCACCTGCCGCTGGTGGCTTCTAATATCTGGGATTTCATCACCTGCGGTTGGTGGCTTCTAATATCTGGGATTTCATCACCTGCGGTTGGTGGCTTCTAATATCTGGGATTTCATCACCTGCGGTTGGTGGCTTCTAATATCTGGGATTTGATCACCTGCCGTTGGTGGCTTCTAATATCTGGGATTTGATCACTTGCCGTTGGTGGCTTCTAATATCTGGGATTTGATCACCTGTCGTTGATGGCTTCTAATATCTGGCGTTTGAATCCTGCCGTTGGGGGCTTCTAACATCTGGAATTTGATCACCTGCCGTTGGTGGCTTCTAATATCTGGGATTTGATCACCTGATGTTGGTGGCATCTAATATCTGGGATTTGATCACCTGCCGTTGGTGGCTACTAATATCTGGGATTTGATCACCTGCCGTTGGTGGCTTCTAATATCTGGGATTTGATCACCTGCCGCTGGTGGCTACTAACATCAGGGATTTGATCACCTGCAGTTGGTGGCTTCTTATATCTGGGATTTGATCACATGCGGTTGGTGGCTTCTAATATCTGGGATTTGATCACCTGCCGGTTGGTGGCTTCTAATATCTGGGATTTGATCACCTGCCGGTTGGTGGCTTCTAGAATCTGGGATTTGATTCCTGCCGTTGGTGCCTTCTAATATCTGGGATTTGATCACCTCCGTTGGTGGTTTCTAATATCCGGGATTTGATCACATGCGGTTGGGGGCTTCTAATATCTGGGATTTGTTTCCTGCCGTTGGGGGCTTCTAATATCTGGGATTTGTTTCCTGCCGTTGCGGGGCTTCTAATATCTGGGATTTGATCACCTGCCGTTGGTGGCTTCTAATATCTGGGATTTGATCACCTGCCGTTGGTGGCTTCTAATATCTGGGATTTGATCACTTGCCGTTGGTGGCTTCTAATATCTGGGATTTGATCACCTGCCGTTGGTGGCTTCTAATATCTGGGATTCGATCACTTGCCGTTGGTGGCTTCTAATATCTGGGATTTGATCATCTGCCGTTGGTGGCTTCTAATATCTGGGATTTGATCACCTGCCTTTGGTGGCTTCTAATATCTGGGATTTCATCACCTGCCGCTGGTGGCTTCTAATATCTGGGATTTCATCACCTGCCGCTGGTGGCTTCTAATATCTGGGATTTCATCACCTGCGGTTGGTGGCTTCTAATATCTGGGATTTCATCACCTGCGGTTGGTGGCTTCTAATATCTGGGATTTCATCACCTGCGGTTGGTGGCTTCTAATATCTGGGATTTGATCACCTGCCGTTGGTGGCTTCTAATATCTGGGATTTGATCACTTGCCGTTGGTGGCTTCTAATATCTGGGATTTGATCACCTGTCGTTGATGGCTTCTAATATCTGGCGTTTGAATCCTGCCGTTGGGGGCTTCTAACATCTGGAATTTGATCACCTGCCGTTGGTGGCTTCTAATATCTGGGATTTGATCACCTGCGGTTGGTGGCATCTAATATCTGGGATTTGATCACCTGCCGTTGGTGGCTACTAATATCTGGGATTTGATCACCTGCCGTTGGTGGCTTCTAATATCTGGGATTTGATCACTTGCCGTTGGTGGCTTCTAATATCTGGGATTTGATCACCTGCCGTTGGTGGCTTCTAATATCTGGGATTTGATCACCTGCCGTTGGTGGCTTCTAATATCTGGGATTTGATCACTTGCCGTTGGTGGCTTCTAATATCTGGGATTTGATCACCTGCCGTTGGTGGCTTCTAATATCTGGGATTTGATCACCTGCCGTTGGTGGCTTCTAATATCTGGGATTTCATCACCTGCCGCTGGTGGCTTCTAATATCTGGGATTTCATCACCTGCGGTTGGTGGCTTCTAATATCTGGGATTTCATCACCTGCGGTTGGTGGCTTCTTATATCTGGGATTTCATCATCTGCGGTTGGTGGCTTCTAATATCTGGGATTTCATCACCTGCGGTAGGTGGCTTCTAATATCTGGGATTTGATCACCTGCCGTTGGTGGCATCTAATATCTGGGATTCGATCACTTGCCGTTGGTGGCTTCTAATATCTGGGATTTCATCACCTGCCGTTGGTGGCTTCTAATATCTGGGATTTGATCACCTACGGTTGGTGGCTTCTAATATCTGGGATTTGAAACCTGCCGTCGGGGGCTGTGAATATCTGGTATTTGAAACGTGGCGTTGGGGGCTACTAGTATCTGGGATTGGAAACGTGCCATTTGGGGATGCAAATATCTGGGATTTGAAACGTGCCGTTGGTGGCTTCTAATATCTGGGATTTGATCACCTGCCGCTGGTGGCTACTAACATCAGGGATTTGATCACCTGCAGTTGGTGGCTTCTAATATCTGGGATTTGATCACATGCGGTTGGTGGCTTCTAATATCTGGGATTTGATCACCTGCCGGTTGGTGGCTTCTAATATCTGGGATTTGATCACCTGCCGTTTGGTGGCTTCTAGAATCTGGGATTTGATTCCTGCCGTTGGTGCCTTCTAATATCTGGGATTTGATCACCTCCGTTGGTGGTTTCTAATATCCGGGATTTGATCACATGCGGTTGGGGGCTTCTAATATCTGGGATTTGTTTCCTGCCGTTGGGGGCTTCTAATATCTGGGATTTGTTTCCTGCCGTTGCGGGGCTTCTAATATCTGGGATTTGATCACCTGCCGTTGGTGGCTTCTAATATCTGGGATTTGATCACCTGCCGTTGGTGGCTTCTAATATCTGGGATTTGATCACTTGCCGTTGGTGGCTTCTAATATCTGGGATTTGATCACCTGCCGTTGGTGGCTTCTAATATCTGGGATTCGATCACTTGCCGTTGGTGGCTTCTAATATCTGGGATTTGATCATCTGCCGTTGGTGGCTTCTAATATCTGGGATTTGATCACCTGCCTTTGGTGGCTTCTAATATCTGGGATTTCATCACCTGCCGCTGGTGGCTTCTAATATCTGGGATTTCATCACCTGCCGCTGGTGGCTTCTAATATCTGGGATTTCATCACCTGCGGTTGGTGGCTTCTAATATCTGGGATTTCATCACCTGCGGTTGGTGGCTTCTAATATCTGGGATTTCATCACCTGCGGTTGGTGGCTTCTTATATCTGGGATTTCATCACCTGCGGTTGGTGGCTTCTAATATCTGGGATTTGAAACCTGCCGTTGGTGGCTTCTAATATCGGGGATTTGATCACCTGCCGCTGGTGGCTACTAACATCAGGGATTTGATCACCTGCAGTTGGTGGCTTCTAATATCTGGGATTTGATCACCTGCCGTTGGTGGCTTCTAATATCTGGGATTTGATCACCTGCCGTTGGTGGCTTCTAATATCTGGGATTTGATCACTTGCCGTTGGTGGCTTCTAATATCTGGGATTCGATCACTTGCCGTTGGTGGCTTCTAATATCTGGGATTTCATCACCTGCCGTTGGTGGCTTCTAATATCTGGGATTTGATCACCTACGGTTGGTGGCTTCTAATATCTGTGATTTGAAACCTGCCGTCGGGGGCTGTGAATATCTGGTATTTGAAACGTGGCGTTGGGGGCTACTAGTATCTGGGATTTGAAACGTGCTATTTGGGGATGCAAATATCTGGGATTTGAAACGTGCCGTTGGTGGCTTCTAATATCTGGGATTTGATCACCTGCCGCTGGTGGCTACTAACATCAGGGATTTGATCACCTGCAGTTGGTGGCTTCTAATATCTGGGATTTGATCACCTGCCGTTGGTGGCTTCTAATATCTGGGATTTGATCACTTGCCGTTGGTGGCTTCTAATATCTGGGATTTGATCACCTGCCGTTGGTGGCTTCTAATATCTGGGATTTCATCACCTGCCGCTGGTGGCTTCTAATATCTGGGATTTCATCACCTGCGGTTGGTGGCTTCTAATATCTGGGATTTCATCACCTGCGGTTGGTGGCTTCTTATATCTGGGATTTGATCACCTGCCGTTGGTGGCTTCTAATATCTGGGATTTTATCACCTGCCGTTGGTGGCTTCTAATATCTGGGATTTGATCACTTGCCGTTGGTGGCTTCTAATATCTGGGATTCGATCACTTGCCGTTGGTGGCTTCTAATATCTGGGATTTCATCACCTGCCGTTGGTGGCTTCTAATATCTGGGATTTGATCACCTACGGTTGGTGGCTTCTAATATCTGTGATTTGAAACCTGCCGTCGGGGGCTGTGAATATCTGGTATTTGAAACGTGGCGTTGGGGGCTACTAGTATCTGGGATTTGAAACGTGCTATTTGGGGATGCAAATATCTGGGATTTGAAACGTGCCGTTGGTGGCTTCTAATATCTGGGATTTGATCACCTGCCGCTGGTGGCTACTAACATCAGGGATTTGATCACCTGCAGTTGGTGGCTTCTAATATCTGGGATTTGATCACCTGCCGTTGGTGGCTTCTAATATCTGGGATTTGATCACCTGCCGTTGGTGGCTTCTAATATCTGGGATTTGATCACCTGCCGTTGGTGGCTTCTAATATCTGGGATTTGATCACTTGCCGTTGGTGGCTTCTAATATCTGGGATTTGATCACCTGCCGTTGGTGGCTTCTAATATCTGGGATTTGATCACTTGCCGTTGGTGGCTTCTAATATCTGGGATTTGATCACCTGTCGTTGATGGCTTCTAATATCTGGCGTTTGAATCCTGCCGTTGGGGGCTTCTAACATCTGGAATTTGATCACCTGCCGTTGGTGGCTTCTAATATCTGGGATTTGATCACCTGCGGTTGGTGGCATCTAATATCTGGGATTTGATCACCTGCCGTTGGTGGCTACTAATATCTGGGATTTGATCACCTGCCGTTGGTGGCTTCTAATATCTGGGATTTGATCACTTGCCGTTGGTGGCTTCTAATATCTGGGATTTGATCACCTGCCGTTGGTGGCTTCTAATATCTGGGATTTGATCACCTGCCGTTGGTGGCTTCTAATATCTGGGATTTGATCACTTGCCGTTGGTGGCTTCTAATATCTGGGATTTGATCACCTGCCGTTGGTGGCTTCTAATATCTGGGATTTGATCACCTGCCGTTGGTGGCTTCTAATATCTGGGATTTCATCACCTGCCGCTGGTGGCTTCTAATATCTGGGATTTCATCACCTGCGGTTGGTGGCTTCTAATATCTGGGATTTCATCACCTGCGGTTGGTGGCTTCTTATATCTGGGATTTCATCATCTGCGGTTGGTGGCTTCTAATATCTGGGATTTCATCACCTGCGGTAGGTGGCTTCTAATATCTGGGATTTGATCACCTGCCGTTGGTGGCATCTAATATCTGGGATTCGATCACTTGCCGTTGGTGGCTTCTAATATCTGGGATTTCATCACCTGCCGTTGGTGGCTTCTAATATCTGGGATTTGATCACCTACGGTTGGTGGCTTCTAATATCTGGGATTTGAAACCTGCCGTCGGGGGCTGTGAATATCTGGTATTTGAAACGTGGCGTTGGGGGCTACTAGTATCTGGGATTGGAAACGTGCCATTTGGGGATGCAAATATCTGGGATTTGAAACGTGCCGTTTGTGGCTTCTAATATCTGGGATTTGATCACCTGCCGCTGGTGGCTACTAACATCAGGGATTTGATCACCTGCAGTTGGTGGCTTCTAATATCTGGGATTTGATCACATGCGGTTGGTGGCTTCTAATATCTGGGATTTGATCACCTGCCG
The DNA here is from genome assembly GCF_054372755.1 of Phalangium opilio. Classification (NCBI taxonomy): domain Eukaryota; kingdom Metazoa; phylum Arthropoda; class Arachnida; order Opiliones; family Phalangiidae; genus Phalangium; species Phalangium opilio. The sequence goes on from NW_028324235.1 coordinate 761,044, forward strand.
GTTGGTGGCTTCTAATATCTGGGATTTGATCACCTGCCGGTTGGTGGCTTCTAGAATCTGGGATTTGATTCCTGCCGTTGGTGCCTTCTAATATCTGGGATTTGATCACCTCCGTTGGTGGTTTCTAATATCCGGGATTTGATCACATGCGGTTGGGGGCTTCTAATATCTGGGATTTGTTTCCTGCCGTTGGGGGCTTCTAATATCTGGGATTTGTTTCCTGCCGTTGCGGGGCTTCTAATATCTGGGATTTGATCACCTGCCGTTGGTGGCTTCTAATATCTGGGATTTGATCACCTGCCGTTGGTGGCTTCTAATATCTGGGATTTGATCACTTGCCGTTGGTGGCTTCTAATATCTGGGATTTGATCACCTGCCGTTGGTGGCTTCTAATATCTGGGATTCGATCACTTGCCGTTGGTGGCTTCTAATATCTGGGATTTGATCATCTGCCGTTGGTGGCTTCTAATATCTGGGATTTGATCACCTGCCTTTGGTGGCTTCTAATATCTGGGATTTCATCACCTGCCGCTGGTGGCTTCTAATATCTGGGATTTCATCACCTGCGGTTGGTGGCTTCTAATATCTGGGATTTCATCACCTGCGGTTGGTGGCTTCTAATATCTGGGATTTCATCACCTGCGGTTGGTGGCTTCTAATATCTGGGATTTCATCACCTGCGGTTGGTGGCTTCTAATATCTGGGATTTGAAACCTGCCGTTGGTGGCTTCTAATATCTGGGATTTGATCACCTGCCGGTTGGTGGCTTCTTATATCTGGGATTTGATCACCTGCCGGTTGGTGGCTTCTAAAATCTGGGATTTGATTCCTGCCGTTGGTGCCTTCTAATATCTGGGATTTGATCACCTGCCGTTGGTGGTTTCTAATATCCGGGATTTGATCACATGCGGTTGGGGGCTTCTAATATCTGGGATTTGTTTCCTGCCGTTGGGGGCTTCTAATATCTGGGATTTGTTGCCTGCCGTTGCGGGGCTTCTAATATCTGGGATTTGATCACCTGCCGTTGGTGGCTTCTAATATCTGGGATTTGATCACCTGCCGTTGGTGGCTTCTAATATCTGGGATTTGATCACTTGCCGTTGGTGGCTTCTAATATCTGGGATTTGATCACCTGCCGTTGGTGGCTTCTAATATCTGGGATTCGATCACTTGCCGTTGGTGGCTTCTAATATCTGGGATTTGATCACCTGCCGTTGGTGGCTTCTAATATCTGGGATTTGATCACCTGCCGTTGGTGGCTTCTAATATCTGGGATTTGATCACCTGCGGTTGGTGGCATCTAATATCTGGGATTTGATCACCTGCGGTTGGTGGCATCTAATATCTGGGATTTGATCACCTGCCGTTGGTGGCTTCTAATATCTGGGATTGGATCACTTGCCGTTGGTGGCTTCTAATATCTGGGATTTGATCACCTGCCGTTGGTGGCTTCTAATATCTGGGATTCGATCACTTGCCGTTGGTGGCTTCTAATATCTGGGATTTCATCACCTGCCGTTGGTGGCTTCTAATATCTGGGATTTGATCACCTACGGTTGGTGGCTTCTAATATCTGGGATTTGAAACCTGCCGTCGGGGGCTGTGAATATCTGGTATTTGAAACGTGGCGTTGGGGGCTACTAGTATCTGGGATTTGAAACGTGCCATTTGGGGATGCAAATATCTGGGATTTGAAACGTGCCGTTGGTGGCTTCTAATATCTGGGATTTGATCACCTGCCGCTGGTGGCTACTAACATCAGGGATTTGATCACCTGCAGTTGGTGGCTTCTAATATCTGGGATTTGATCACATGCGGTTGGTGGCTTCTAATATCTGGGATTTGATCACCTGCCGGTTGGTGGCTTCTAATATCTGGGATTTGATCACCTGCCGGTTGGTGGCTTCTAAAATCTGGGATTTGATTCCTGCCGTTGGTGCCTTCTAATATCTGGGATTTGATCACCTCCGTTGGTGGTTTCTAATATCCGGGATTTGATCACATGCGGTTGGGGGCTTCTAATATCTGGGATTTCATCACCTGCGGTTGGTGGCTTCTAATATCTGGGATTTCATCACCTGCGGTTGGTGGCTTCTAATATCTGGGATTTCATCACCTGCGGTTGGTGGCTTCTAATATCTGGGATTTCATCACCTGCGGTTGGTGGCTTCTAATATCTGGGATTTGAAACCTGCCGTTGGTGGCTTCTAATATCTGGGATTTGATCACCTGCCGGTTGGTGGCTTCTAATATCTGGGATTTGATCACCTGCCGGTTGGTGGCTTCTAAAATCTGGGATTTGATTCCTGCCGTTGGTGCCTTCTAATATCTGGGATTTGATCACCTGCCGTTGGTGGTTTCTAATATCCGGGATTTGATCACATGCGGTTGGGGGCTTCTAATATCTGGGATTTGTTTCCTGCCGTTGGGGGCTTCTAATATCTGGGATTTGTTGCCTGCCGTTGCGGGGCTTCTAATATCTGGGATTTGATCACCTGCCGTTGGTGGCTTCTAATATCTGGGATTTGATCACCTGCCGTTGGTGGCTTCTAATATCTGGGATTTGATCACTTGCCGTTGGTGGCTTCTAATATCTGGGATTTGATCACCTGCCGTTGGTGGCTTCTAATATCTGGGATTCGATCACTTGCCGTTGGTGGCTTCTAATATCTGGGATTTGATCACCTGCCGTTGGTGGCTTCTAATATCTGGGATTTGATCACCTGCCGTTGGTGGCTTCTAATATCTGGGATTTGATCACCTGCGGTTGGTGGCATCTAATATCTGGGATTTGATCACCTGCGGTTGGTGGCATCTAATATCTGGGATTTGATCACCTGCCGTTGGTGGCTTCTAATATCTGGGATTGGATCACTTGCCGTTGGTGGCTTCTAATATCTGGGATTTGATCACCTGCCGTTGGTGGCTTCTAATATCTGGGATTCGATCACTTGCCGTTGGTGGCTTCTAATATCTGGGATTTCATCACCTGCCGTTGGTGGCTTCTAATATCTGGGATTTGATCACCTACGGTTGGTGGCTTCTAATATCTGGGATTTGAAACCTGCCGTCGGGGGCTGTGAATATCTGGTATTTGAAACGTGGCGTTGGGGGCTACTAGTATCTGGGATTTGAAACGTGCCATTTGGGGATGCAAATATCTGGGATTTGAAACGTGCCGTTGGTGGCTTCTAATATCTGGGATTTGATCACCTGCCGCTGGTGGCTACTAACATCAGGGATTTGATCACCTGCAGTTGGTGGCTTCTAATATCTGGGATTTGATCACATGCGGTTGGTGGCTTCTAATATCTGGGATTTGATCACCTGCCGGTTGGTGGCTTCTAATATCTGGGATTTGATCACCTGCCGGTTGGTGGCTTCTAAAATCTGGGATTTGATTCCTGCCGTTGGTGCCTTCTAATATCTGGGATTTGATCACCTCCGTTGGTGGTTTCTAATATCCGGGATTTGATCACATGCGGTTGGGGGCTTCTAATATCTGGGATTTGTTTCCTGCCGTTGGGGGCTTCTAATATCTGGGATTTGTTTCCTGCCGTTGCGGGGCTTCTAATATCTGGGATTTGATCACCTGCCGTTGGTGGCTTCTAATATCTGGGATTTGATCACCTGCCGTTGGTGGCTTCTAATATCTGGGATTTGATCACTTGCCGTTGGTGGCTTCTAATATCTGGGATTTGATCACCTTCCGTTGGTGGCTTCTAATATCTGGGATTCGATCACTTGAATTTGGTGGCTTCTAATATCTGGGATTTGATCATCTGCCGTTGGTGACTTCTAATATCTGGGATTTGATCACCTGCCTTTGGTGGCTTCTAATATCTGGGATTTCATCACCTGCCGCTGGTGGCTTCTAATATCTGGGATTTCATCAACTGCGGTTGGTGGCTTCTAATATCTGGGATTTCATCACCTGCGGTTGGTGGCTTCTAATATCTGGGATTTCATCACCTGCGGTTGGTGGCTTCTAATATCTGGGATTTCATCACCTGCGGTTGGTGGCTTCTAATATCTGGGATTTGAAACCTGCCGTTGGAGGCTGTGAATATTTGGTATTTAAAACGTGGCGTTGGGGGCTACTAGTATCTGGGATTTGAAACGTGCCTTTGGGGGCTACTAGTATCTGGGATTTGAAACGTGCCTTTGGGGGCTACTAGTATCTGGGATGTGAATCGTGCCTTGGGGTTTACTAGTATCTGGGATTTGAAACGTGCCATTGGGGGCTGCTAATACCTGGGATTTGAAACCTGCCGTTGGGGAATGTAAATATCTGGGATTTGAAACCTGCCGTTGGGGGCTGTGAATATCTGCGATTTGATCACCTGCAGTTGGTGGCTTCTAATATCTGGGATTTGAAACTTGCCGTTGGGGGCTGTGAATATCTGCGATTTGGTTCCTGCCGTTGGTGGCTTCTAATATCTGGGATTTCATCACCTGCCGTTGGTGGCTTCTAATATCTGGGATTTGATCACCTACGGTTGGTGGCTTCTAATATCTTGGGTTTGAAACCTAACGTTGGGGGCTGTGAATATCTAGTATTTGAAACATGGCGTTGGGGGCTACTAGTAACTGAGATTTGAAACCTGCCGTTGGTGGCTTCTAATATCTGGGATTTGATTCCTGCCGTTGGTGGCTTCTAATATCTGGGATTTCATCACCTGCCGTTGGATGCTTCTAATATCTGGGATTTCATCACCTACGGTTGGTGGCTTCTAATATCTGGGATTCGAAACCTGCCGTTGGGGGCTACTAGTATCTGGGATTTAAAACGTGCCTTTGGGGGCTACTAGTATCTGGGATTAGAATCGTTCCTTGGGGGCTACTAGTATCTGGGATTTGAAACGTGCCATTGGGGGCTGCTAATACCTGGGATTTGAAACCTGCCGTTGGGGAATGTAAATATCTGGGATTTGAAACCTGCCGTTGGGGAATGTAAATATCTGGGATTCGAAACGTGCCGTTGGGGCTGCTATTATCTGGGATTTGAAACGTGCCGTTGGTGGCTTCTAATATCTGGGATTTGATCACCTGCGGTTGGTGGCTTCTAATATCTGGGAATTGAAACTTGCCGTTGGAGGCTGTGAATATCTGCGATTTGATCACCTGCGGTTGGTGGCTTCTAATATCTGGGATTTGAAACCTGCCGTCGGGGGCTGTGAATATCTGGTATTTGAAACGTGGCGTTGGGGGCTACTAGTATCTGGGATTTGAAACGTGCCATTTGGGGATGCAAATATCTGGGATTTGAAACGTGCCGTTGGTGGCTTCTAATATCTGGGATTTGATCACCTGCCGCTGGTGGCTACTAACATCAGGGATTTGATCACCTGCAGTTGGTGGCTTCTAATATCTGGGATTTGATCACATGCGGTTGGTGGCTTCTAATATCTGGGATTTGATCACCTGCCGGTTGGTGGCTTCTAATATCTGGGATTTGATCACCTGCCGGTTGGTGGCTTCTAAAATCTGGGATTTGATTCCTGCCGTTGGTGCCTTCTAATATCTGGGATTTGATCACCTGCCGTTGGTGCTTTCTAATATCCGGGATTTGATCACATGCGGTTGGGGGCTTCTTATATCTGGGATTTGTTTCCTGCCGTTGGGGGCTTCTAATATCTGGGATTTGTTTCCTGCCGTTGGGGGCTTCTAATATCTGGGATTTGTTTCCTGCCGTTGCGGGGCTTCTAATATCTGGGATTTGATCACCTGCCGTTGGTGGCTTCTAATATCTGGGATTTGATCACCTGCCGTTGGTGGCTTCTAATATCTGGGATTTGATCACTTGCCGTTGGTGGCTTCTAATATCTGGGATTTGATCACCTTCCGTTGGTGGCTTTTAATATCTGGGATTCGATCACTTGCCGTTGGTGGCTTCTAATATCTGGGATTTGATCATCTGCCGTTGGTGGCTTCTAATATCTGGGATTTGATCACCTGCCTTTGGTGGCTTCTAATATCTGGGATTTCATCACCTGCCGCTGGTGGCTTCTAATATCTGGGATTTCATCACCTGCGGTTGGTGGCTTCTAATATCTGGGATTTCATCACCTGCGGTTGGTGGCTTCTAATATCTGGGATTTCATCACCTGCGGTTGGTGGCTTCTAATATCTGGGATTTCATCACCTGCGATTGGTGGCTTCTAATATCTGGGATTTGAAACCTGCCGTTGGAGGCTGTGAATATTTGGTATTTAAAACGTGGCGTTGGGGGCTACTAGTATCTGGGACTTGAAACGTGCCTTTGGGGGCTACTAGTATCTGGGATTTGAAACGTGCCTTTGGGGGCTACTAGTATCTGGGATGTGAATCGTGCCTTGGGGGCTACTAGTATCTGGGATTTGAAACGTGCCATTGGGGGCTGCTAATACCTGGGATTTGAAACTTGCCGTTGGAGAATGTAAATATCTGGGATTTGAAACCTGCCGTTGGGGGCTGTGAATATCTGCGATTTGATCACCTGCAGTTGGTGGCTTCTAATATCTGGGATTTGGTTCCTGCCGTTGGTGGCTTCTAATATCTGGGATTTCATCACCTGCCGTTGGTGGCTTCTAATATCTGGGATTTGATCACCTACGGTTGGTGGCTTCTAATATCTTGGGTTTGAAACCTAACGTTGGGGGCTGTGAATATCTAGTATTTGAAACATGGCGTTGGGGGCTACTAGTAACTGAGATTTGAAACCTGCCGTTGGTGGCTTCTAATATCTGGGATTTGATTCCTGCCGTTGGTGGCTTCTAATATCTGGGATTTCATCACCTGCCGTTGGAGGCTTCTAATATCTGGGATTTGATCACCTGCCGTTGGTGGCTTCTAATATCTGGGATTCGATCACTTGCCGTTGGTGGCTTCTAATATCTGGGATTTCATCACCTGCCGTTGGTGGCTTCTAATATCTGGGATTTGATCACCTACGGTTGGTGGCTTCTAATATCTGGGATTTGAAACCTGCCGTTGGGGGCTGTGAATATCTGGTATTTGAAACGTGGCGTTGGGGGCTACTAGTATCTGGGATTTGAAACGTGCCATTTGGGGATGCAAATATCTGGGATTTGAAACGTGCCGTTGGTGGCTTCTAATATCTGGGATTTGATCACCTGCCGCTGGTGGCTACTAACATCAGGGATTTGATCACCTGCAGTTGGTGGCTTCTAATATCTGGGATTTGATCACCTGCCGTTGGTGGCTTCTAATATCTGGGATTTGATCACTTGCCGTTGGTGGCTTCTAATATCTGGGATTCGATCACTTGCCGTTGGTGGCTTCTAATATCTGGGATTTCATCACCTGCCGTTGGTGGCTTCTAATATCTGGGATTTGATCACTTGCCGTTGGTGGCTTCTAATATCTGGGATTTGATCACCTGCCGTTGGTGGCTTCTAATATCTGGGATTCGATCACTTGCCGTTGGTGGCTTCTAATATCTGGGATTTGATCACCTGCCGTTGGTGGCTTCTAATATCTGGGATTTGATCACCTGCCGTTGGTGGCTTCTAATATCTGGGATTTGATCACCTGCGGTTGGTGGCATCTAATATTTGGGATTTGATCACCTGCGGTTGGTGGCATCTAATATCTGGGATTTGATCACCTGCCGTTGGTGGCTTCTAATATCTGGGATTTGATCACTTGCCGTTGGTGGCTTCTAATATCTGGGATTTGATCACCTGCCGTTGGTGGCTTCTAATATCTGGGATTCGATCACTTGCCGTTGGTGGCTTCTAATATCTGGGATTTCATCACCTGCCGTTGGTGGCTTCTAATATCTGGGATTTGATCACCTACGGTTGGTGGCTTCTAATATCTGGGATTTGAAACCTGCCGTCGGGGGCTGTGAATATCTGGTATTTGAAACGTGGCGTTGGGGGCTACTAGTATCTGGGATTTGAAACGTGCCATTTGGGGATGCAAATATCTGGGATTTGAAACGTGCCGTTGGTGGCTTCTAATATCTGGGATTTGATTCCTGCCGTTGGTGGCTTCTAAAATCTGGGATTTGATTCCTGCCGTTGGTGGCTTCTAAAATCTGGGATTTGATTCCTGCCGTTGGTGCCTTCTAATATCTGGGATTTGATCACCTGCCGTTGGTGGTTTCTTATATCCGGGATTTGATCACATGCGGTTGGGGGCTTCTAATATCTGGGATTTGTTTCCTGCCGTTGGGGGCTTCTAATATCTGGGATTTGTTGCCTGCCGTTGCGGGGCTTCTAATATCTGGGATTTGATCACCTGCCGTTGGTGGCTTCTAATATCTGGGATTTGATCACCTGCCGTTGGTGGCTTCTAATATCTGGGATTTGATCACCTGCCGTTGGTGGCTTCTAATATCTGGGATTTGATCACTTGCCGTTGGTGGCTTCTAATATCTGGGATTTGATCACCTGCCGTTGGTGGCTTCTAATATCTGGGATTCGATCACTTGCCGTTGGTGGCTTCTAATATCTGGGATTTGATCACCTGCCGTTGGTGGCTTCTAATATCTGGGATTTGATCACCTGCCGTTGGTGGCTTCTAATATCTGGGATTTGATCACCTGCGGTTGGTGGCATCTAATATCTGGGATTTGATCACCTGTCGTTGGTGGCTTCTAATATCTGGGATTTGATCACCTGCCGTTGGTGGCTTCTAATATCTGGGATTTGATCACCTGCCGTTGGTGGCTTCTAATATCTGGGATTTGATCACTTGCCGTTGGTGGCTTCTAATATCTGGGATTTGATCACCTGCCGTTGGTGGCTTCTATTATCTGGGATTCGATCACTTGCCGTTGGTGGCTTCTAATATCTGGGATTTGATCACCTGCCGTTGGTGGCTTCTAATATCTGGGATTTGATCACCTGCCGTTGGTGGCTTCTAATATCTGGGATTTGATCACCTGCGGTTGGTGGCATCTAATATCTGGGATTTGATCACCTGTCGTTGGTGGCTTCTAATATCTGGGATTTGATCACCTGCCGTTGGTGGCTTCTAATATCTGGGATTCGATCACTTGCCGTTGGTGGCTTATAATATCTGGGATTTCATCACCTGCCGTTGGTGGCTTCTAATATCTGGGATTTGATCACCTACGGTTGGTGGCTTCTAATATCTGGGATTTGAAACCTGCCGTCGGGGGCTGTGAATATCTGGTATTTGAAACGTGGCGTTGGGGGCTACTAGTATCTGGGATTTGAAACGTGCCATTTGGGGATGCAAATATCTGGGATTTGAAACGTGCCGTTGGTGGCTTCTAATATCTGGGATTTGATTCCTGCCGTTGGTGGCTTCTAAAATCTGGGATTTGATTCCTGCCGTTGGTGGCTTCTAAAATCTGGGATTTGATTCCTGCCGTTGGTGCCTTCTAATATCTGGGATTTGATCACCTGCCGTTGGTGGTTTCTTATATCCGGGATTTGATCACATGCGGTTGGGGGCTTCTAATATCTGGGATTTGTTTCCTGCCGTTGGGGGCTTCTAATATCTGGGATTTGTTGCCTGCCGTTGCGGGGCTTCTAATATCTGGGATTTGATCACCTGCCGTTGGTGGCTTCTAATATCTGGGATTTGATCACCTGCCGTTGGTGGCTTCTAATATCTGGGATTTGATCACCTGCCGTTGGTGGCTTCTAATATCTGGGATTTGATCACTTGCCGTTGGTGGCTTCTAATATCTGGGATTTGATCACCTGCCGTTGGTGGCTTCTAATATCTGGGATTCGATCACTTGCCGTTGGTGGCTTCTAATATCTGGGATTTGATCACCTGCCGTTGGTGGCTTCTAATATCTGGGATTTGATCACCTGCCGTTGGTGGCTTCTAATATCTGGGATTTGATCACCTGCGGTTGGTGGCATCTAATATCTGGGATTTGATCACCTGTCGTTGGTGGCTTCTAATATCTGGGATTTGATCACCTGCCGTTGGTGGCTTCTAATATCTGGGATTCGATCACTTGCCGTTGGTGGCTTATAATATCTGGGATTTCATCACCTGCCGTTGGTGGCTTCTAATATCTGGGATTTGATCACCTACGGTTGGTGGCTTCTAATATCTGGGATTTGAAACCTGCCGTCGGGGGCTGTGAATATCTGGTATTTGAAACGTGGCGTTGGGGGCTACTAGTATCTGGGATTTGAAACGTGCCATTTGGGGATGCAAATATCTGGGATTTGAAACGTGCCGTTGGTGGCTTCTAATATCGGGGATTTGATCACCTGCCGCTGGTGGCTACTAACATCAGGGATTTGATCACCTGCAGTTGGTGGCTTCTAATATCTGGGATTTGATCACCTGCCGTTGGTGGCTTCTAATATCTGGGATTTGATCACCTGCCGTAGGTGGCTTCTAATATCTGGGATTTGATCACTTGCCGTTGGTGGCTTCTAATATCTGGGATTCGATCACTTGCCGTTGGTGGCTTCTAATATCTGGGATTTCATCACCTGCCGTTGGTGGCTTCTAATATCTGGGATTTGATCACCTACGGTTGGTGGCTTCTAATATCTGTGATTTGAAACCTGCCGTCGGGGGCTGTGAATATCTGGTATTTGAAACGTGGCGTTGGGGGCTACTAGTATCTGGGATTTGAAACGTGCTATTTGGGGATGCAAATATCTGGGATTTGAAACGTGCCGTTGGTGGCTTCTAATATCTGGGATTTGATCACCTGCCGCTGGTGGCTACTAACATCAGGGATTTGATCACCTGCAGTTGGTGGCTTCTAATATCTGGGATTTGATCACCTGCCGTTGGTGGCTTCTAATATCTGGGATTTGATCACCTGCCGTTGGTGGCTTCTAATATCTGGGATTTGATCACCTGCCGTTGGTGGCTTCTAATATCTGGGATTTGATCACCTGCCGTTGGTGGCTTCTAAAATCTGGGATTTGATTCCTGCCGTTGGTGGCTTCTAAAATCTGGGATTTGATTCCTGCCGTTGGTGCCTTCTAATATCTGGGATTTGATCACCTGCCGTTGGTGGTTTCTTATATCCGGGATTTGATCACATGCGGTTGGGGGCTTCTAATATCTGGGATTTGTTTCCTGCCGTTGGGGGCTTCTAATATCTGGGATTTGTTGCCTGCCGTTGCGGGGCTTCTAATATCTGGGATTTGATCACCTGCCGTTGGTGGCTTCTAATATCTGGGATTTGATCACCTGCCGTTGGTGGCTTCTAATATCTGGGATTTGATCACCTGCCGTTGGTGGCTTCTAATATCTGGGATTTGATCACTTGCCGTTGGTGGCTTCTAATATCTGGGATTTGATCACCTGCCGTTGGTGGCTTCTAATATCTGGGATTCGATCACTTGCCGTTGGTGGCTTCTAATATCTGGGATTTGATCACCTGCCGTTGGTGGCTTCTAATATCTGGGATTTGATCACCTGCCGTTGGTGGCTTCTAATATCTGGGATTTGATCACCTGCGGTTGGTGGCATCTAATATCTGGGATTTGATCACCTGTCGTTGGTGGCTTCTAATATCTGGGATTTGATCACCTGCCGTTGGTGGCTTCTAATATCTGGGATTCGATCACTTGCCGTTGGTGGCTTCTAATATCTGGGATTTCATCACCTGCCGTTGGTGGCTTCTAATATCTGGGATTTGATCACCTACGGTTGGTGGCTTCTAATATCTGGGATTTGAAACCTGCCGTCGGGGGCTGTGAATATCTGGTATTTGAAACGTGGCGTTGGGGGCTACTAGTATCTGGGATTTGAAACGTGCCATTTGGGGATGCAAATATCTGGGATTTGAAACGTGCCGTTGGTGGCTTCTAATATCGGGGATTTGATCACCTGCCGCTGGTGGCTACTAACATCAGGGATTTGATCACCTGCAGTTGGTGGCTTCTAATATCTGGGATTTGATCACCTGCCGTTGGTGGCTTCTAATATCTGGGATTTGATCACCTGCCGTTGGTGGCTTCTAATATCTGGGATTTGATCACTTGCCGTTGGTGGCTTCTAATATCTGGGATTCGATCACTTGCCGTTGGTGGCTTCTAATATCTGGGATTTCATCACCTGCCGTTGGTGGCTTCTAATATCTGGGATTTGATCACCTACGGTTGGTGGCTTCTAATATCTGTGATTTGAAACCTGCCGTCGGGGGCTGTGAATATCTGGTATTTGAAACGTGGCGTTGGGGGCTACTAGTATCTGGGATTTGAAACGTGCTATTTGGGGATGCAAATATCTGGGATTTGAAACGTGCCGTTGGTGGCTTCTAATATCTGGGATTTGATCACCTGCCGCTGGTGGCTACTAACATCAGGGATTTGATCACCTGCAGTTGGTGGCTTCTAATATCTGGGATTTGATCACCTGCCGTTGGTGGCTTCTAATATCTGGGATTTGATCACCTGCCGTTGGTGGCTTCTAATATCTGGGATTTGATCACCTGCCGTTGGTGGCTTGTAATATCTGGGATTTGATCACTTGCCGTTGGTGGCTTCTAATATCTGGGATTTGATCACCTGCCGTTGGTGGCTTCTAATATCTGGGATTTGATCACTTGCCGTTGGTGGCTTCTAATATCTGGGATTTGTTCACTTGCCGTTGGTGGCTTCTAATATCTGGGATTTGTTCACCTGCCGTTGGTGGCTTCTAATATCTGGGATTCGATCACTTGCCGTTGGTGGCTTCTAATATCTGGGATTCGATCACTTGCCGTTGGTGGCTTCTAATATCTGGGATTTGATCACTTGCCGTTGGTGGCTTCTAATATCTGGGATTTGATCACTTGCCGTTGGTGGCTTCTAATATCTGGGATTTGATCACCTGCCGTTGGTGGCTTCTAATATCTGGGATTTGATCACCTGCCGTTGGTGGCTTCTAATATCTGGGATTTGATCACCTGCCGTTGGTGGCTTCTAATATCTGGGATTTGATCACCTGCGGTTGGTGGCATCTAATATTTGGGATTTGATCACCTGCGGTTGGTGGCATCTAATATCTGGGATTTGATCACCTGCCGTTGGTGGCTTCTAATATCTGGGATTTGATCACTTGCCGTTGGTGGCTTCTAATATCTGGGATTTGATCACCTGCCGTTGGTGGCTTCTAATATCTGGGATTCGATCACTTGCCGTTGGTGGCTTCTAATATCTGGGATTTCATCACCTGCCGTTGGTGGCTACTAACATCAGGGATTTGATCACCTGCAGTTGGTGGCTTCTAATATCTGGGATTTGATCACCTGCCGTTGGTGGCTTCTAATATCTGGGATTTGATCACTTGCCGTTGGTGGCTTCTAATATCTGGGATTTGTTCACTTGCCGTTGGTGGCTTCTAATATCTGGGATTTGTTCACCTGCCGTTGGTGGCTTCTAATATCTGGGATTCGATCACTTGCCGTTGGTGGCTTCTAATATCTGGGATTCGATCACTTGCCGTTGGTGGCTTCTAAAATCTGGGATTTGATCACTTGCCGTTGGTGGCTTCTAATATCTGGGATTTGATCACTTGCCGTTGGTGGCTTCTAATATCTGGGATTTGATCACATGCGGTTGGGGGCTTCTAATATCTGGGATTTGTTTCCTGCCGTTGGGGGCTTCTAATATCTGGGATTTGATCACCTGCCGTTGGTGGCTTCTAATATCTGGGATTTGATCACCTGCGGTTGGTGGCATCTAATATTTGGGATTTGATCACCTGCGGTTGGTGGCATCTAATATCTGGGATTTGATCACCTGCCGTTGGTGGCTTCTAATATCTGGGATTTGATCACTTGCCGTTGGTGGCTTCTAATATCTGGGATTTGATCACCTGCCGTTGGTGGCTTCTAATATCTGGGATTCGATCACTTGCCGTTGGTGGCTTCTAATATCTGGGATTTCATCACCTGCCGTTGGTGGCTTCTAATATCTGGGATTTGATCACCTACGGTTGGTGGCTTCTAATATCTGGGATTTGAAACCTGCCGTCGGGGGCTGTGAATATCTGGTATTTGAAACGTGGCGTTGGGGGCTACTAGTATCTGGGATTTGAAACGTGCCATTTGGGGATGCAAATATCTGGGATTTGAAACGTGCCGTTGGTGGCTTCTAATATCTGGGATTTGATTCCTGCCGTTGGTGGCTTCTAAAATCTGGGATTTGATTCCTGCCGTTGGTGGCTTCTAAAATCTGGGATTTGATTCCTGCCGTTGGTGCCTTCTAATATCTGGGATTTGATCACCTGCCGTTGGTGGTTTCTTATATCCGGGATTTGATCACATGCGGTTGGGGGCTTCTAATATCTGGGATTTGTTTCCTGCCGTTGGGGGCTTCTAATATCTGGGATTTGTTGCCTGCCGTTGCGGGGCTTCTAATATCTGGGATTTGATCACCTGCCGTTGGTGGCTTCTAATATCTGGGATTTGATCACCTGCCGTTGGTGGCTTCTAATATCTGGGATTTGATCACCTGCCGTTGGTGGCTTCTAATATCTGGGATTTGATCACTTGCCGTTGGTGGCTTCTAATATCTGGGATTTGATCACCTGCCGTTGGTGGCTTCTAATATCTGGGATTCGATCACTTGCCGTTGGTGGCTTCTAATATCTGGGATTTGATCACCTGCCGTTGGTGGCTTCTAATATCTGGGATTTGATCACCTGCCGTTGGTGGCTTCTAATATCTGGGATTTGATCACCTGCGGTTGGTGGCATCTAATATCTGGGATTTGAAACGTGCCGTTGGTGGCTTCTAATATCTGGGATTTGATCACCTGCCGCTGGTGGCTACTAACATCAGGGATTTGATCACCTGCAGTTGGTGGCTTCTAATATCTGGGATTTGATCACCTGCCGTTGGTGGCTTCTAATATCTGGAATTTGATCACCTGCCGTTGGTGGCTTCTAATATCTGGGATTTGATCACCTGCGGTTGGTGGCATCTAATATCTGGGATTTGATCACCTGCCGTTGGTGGCTACTAATATCTGGGATTTGATCACCTGCCGTTGGTGGCTTCTAATATCTGGGATTTGATCACTTGCCGTTGGTGGCTTCTAATATCTGGGATTTGATCACCTGCCGTTGGTGGCTTCTAATATCTGGGATTTGATCACCTGCCGTTGGTGGCTTCTAATATCTGGGATTTGATCACTTGCCGTTGGTGGCTTCTAATATCTGGGATTTGATCACCTGCCGTTGGTGGCTTCTAATATCTGGGATTTGATCACCTGCCGTTGGTGGCTTCTAATATCTGGGATTTCATCACCTGCCGCTGGTGGCTTCTAATATCTGGGATTTCATCACCTGCGGTTGGTGGCTTCTAATATCTGGGATTTCATCACCTGCGGTTGGTGGCTTCTTATATCTGGGATTTCATCATCTGCGGTTGGTGGCTTCTAATATCTGGGATTTCATCACCTGCGGTAGGTGGCTTCTAATATCTGGGATTTGATCACCTGCCGTTGGTGGCATCTAATATCTGGGATTCGATCACTTGCCGTTGGTGGCTTCTAATATCTGGGATTTCATCACCTGCCGTTGGTGGCTTCTAATATCTGGGATTTGATCACCTACGGTTGGTGGCTTCTAATATCTGGGATTTGAAACCTGCCGTCGGGGGCTGTGAATATCTGGTATTTGAAACGTGGCGTTGGGGGCTACTAGTATCTAGGATTGGAAACGTGCCATTTGGGGATGCAAATATCTGGGATTTGAAACGTGCCGTTGGTGGCTTCTAATATCTGGGATTTGATCACCTGCCGCTGGTGGCTACTAACATCAGGGATTTGATCACCTGCAGTTGGTGGCTTCTAATATCTGGGATTTGATCACATGCGGTTGGTGGCTTCTAATATCTGGGATTTGATCACCTGCCGGTTGGTGGCTTCTAATATCTGGGATTTGATCACCTGCCGGTTGGTGGCTTCTAGAATCTGGGATTTGATTCCTGCCGTTGGTGCCTTCTAATATCTGGGATTTGATCACCTCCGTTGGTGGTTTCTAATATCCGGGATTTGATCACATGCGGTTGGGGGCTTCTAATATCTGGGATTTGTTTCCTGCCGTTGGGGGCTTCTAATATCTGGGATTTGTTTCCTGCCGTTGCGGGGCTTCTAATATCTGGGATTTGATCACCTGCCGTTGGTGGCTTCTAATATCTGGGATTTGATCACCTGCCGTTGGTGGCTTCTAATATCTGGGATTTGATCACTTGCCGTTGGTGGCTTCTAATATCTGGGATTTGATCACCTGCCGTTGGTGGCTTCTAATATCTGGGATTCGATCACTTGCCGTTGGTGGCTTCTAATATCTGGGATTTGATCATCTGCCGTTGGTGGCTTCTAATATCTGGGATTTGATCACCTGCCTTTGGTGGCTTCTAATATCTGGGATTTCATCACCTGCCGCTGGTGGCTTCTAATATCTGGGATTTCATCACCTGCCGCTGGTGGCTTCTAATATCTGGGATTTCATCACCTGCGGTTGGTGGCTTCTAATATCTGGGATTTCATCACCTGCGGTTGGTGGCTTCTAATATCTGGGATTTCATCACCTGCGGTTGGTGGCTTCTAATATCTGGGATTTCATCACCTGCGGTTGGTGGCTTCTAATATCTGGGATTTGAAACCTGCCGTTGGAGGCTGTGAATATTTGGTATTTAAAACGTGGCGTTGGGGGCTACTAGTATCTGGGATTTGAAACGTGCCTTTGGGGGCTACTAGTATCTGGGATTTGAAACGTGCCTTTGGGGGCTACTAGTATCTGGGATGTGAATCGTGCCTTGGGGGATACTAGTATCTGGGATTTGAAACGTGCCATTGGGGGCTGCTAATACCTGGGATTTGAAACCTGCCGTTGGGGAATGTAAATATCTGGGATTTGAAACCTGCCGTTGGGGGCTGTGAATATCTGCGATTTGATCACCTGCAGTTGGTGGCTTCTAATATCTGGGATTTGAAACTTGCCGTTGGGGGCTGTGAATATCTGCGATTTGGTTCCTGCCGTTGGTGGCTTCTAATATCTGGGATTTCATCACCTGCCGTTGGTGGCTTCTAATATCTGGGATTTCATCACCTGCCGTTGGTGGCTTCTAATATCTGGGATTTGATCACCTACGGTTGGTGGCTTCTAATATCTTGGGTTTGAAACCTGCCGTTGGGGGCTGTGAATATCTAGTATTTGAAACATGGCGTTGGGGGCTACTAGTAACTGGGATTTGAAACCTGCCGTTGGTGGCTTCTAATATCTGGGATTTGATTCCTGCCGTTGGTGGCTTCTAATATCTGGGATTTCATCACCTGCCGTTGGAGGCTTCTAATATCTGGGATTTCATCACCTACGGTTTGTGGCTTCTAATATCTGGGATTTGAAACCTGCCGTTGGGGGCTACTAGTATCTGGGATTTGAAACGTGCCTTTGGGGGCTACTAGTATCTGGGATTAGAATCGTTCCTTGGGGGCTACTAGTATCTGGGATTTGAAACGTGCCATTGGGGGCTGCTAATACCTGGGATTTGAAACCTGCCGTTGGGGAATGTAAATATCTGGGATTTGAAACCTGCCGTTGGGGAATGTAAATATCTGGGATTTGAAACCTGCCGTTGGGGAATGTAAATATCTGGGATTCGAAACGTGCCGTTGGGGCTGCTATTATCTGGGATTTGAAACGTGCCGTTGGTGGCTTCTAATATCTGGGATTTGATCACCTGCGGTTGGTGGCTTCTAATATCTGGGATTTGAAACCTGCCGTTGGAGGCTGTGAATATCTGCGATTTGATCACCTGCGGTTGGTGGCTTCTAATATCTGGGATTTGAAACTTGCCGTTGGGGGCTGTGAATATTGGTGGCTTCTAATTATTATTATTATTATTATTATTATTATTTATTTCGCACCCAAAGTTACTGGCAACCACAGAGGCAGAAGAGCCTATTTAAGGTGGTTACCCGGACGTACAATACAAATATAGAAAACAATAAATATCAAGTATACAAAAATATAAAAAAATAAAGGAAGTTTAACAATTTTTAGAGAGCCAAGTGTCCAAGAAAAATTTTGAGATATTAGTCTTAAATACGGGTAGAGAAAGGTCGTTTGCTGTTTCCCTAAGACATACGGGAAGATTATTCCATAACCGTACAGACCGAAAGAAAAATGACTCTATTAACGCGAGGCATCTGGCATAGTGTAAGGAATACGTTAGTACGGAGTGTCTGGGATTCTCCGTCAGTATATCGTCCAATTGAAAGTATTGGCAGTCGCGCAGTCGTAATAGGGTGAGGACATCAGACACAGCTCGACGAACACAGAGCGGTTGAAACCCCAAGGCCTGTAGGCGCATATCATAGGAAATATGTCCAGGGAAATGTGGGCGAGGAGACCGTAGGTAAAACCGCGTAAACCCCTTCTGTACCGACTCCAGCAAGGCAACATCTTTGGTAAGGTTAGGGTTCCAAACTGGAGAAGCATATTCGAGAATAGGTATACACAGAGACCGGTACAGGGTCAACGAACCACGGGTATGTTTTGTCGTACGACGAATCAAACCACAAATGCGCTTAGCCTTGTTAGTGACCGTTCGAACCTGCGAGGTCCAAGTCAGATCACACGCAAAAATGACTCCTAGGAGGCGCATAGTGTACACCCTGGTTAAAGGTGTTGTGTATCTCGAGTTTGAAACCTGCCGTTGGGGGGCTGTGAATATCTAGTATATGAAACATGGCGTTGGGGGCTACTAGTAACTGGGATTTGAAACGTACCTTTGGGGGCTTCTAGTATCTGGGATTTGAAACGTGCCATCGATGGCATTTTGGCTTTGGGGGCTTCTAGTATCTGGGATTTGAAACGTGCCATCGATGGCATTTTGGCTTTGGCGGAAAAAAAGTAATTTTTGGATTAAACACCACTAAAATAACGCCTGCATTATTTTACTGGTCAATTGGGAGAGCTAGATGTTGTTCGTAATAACACCAGGTTAGTAGGACATTTTAAACAAAACGAAAATTTAGAAACTTTATTTGCGGTTGGGAAGGTCCTTCTCGCTCCAAAACGTTTCTCGAACTGGTTATTTTTACAGAAACATAAAAGAAACAATATGGCCCAAGGGCTGGGCCTTAATAGTAATTTTACACGTGACCCCCCGTATAGTTGATCTCCAATAAATCGTACAACTAAAAACATTTCTGAAACACAATCGTGTATCCCTTTTCTAATAATGTCACATTTCAAGTAATATTAATGAAAATAAATTGAGCACCCCACTAAAGTATAATTTTTAAAAACCATACGAATCAAATAATGTATCTAAAACAAAATCCTGGATCCCCTAAACCAGAAATCACTATGACCGTAAACCGTCCCCTCTATTTTACGAAACCTATTCTAACCTTCCAGCATAATCTCTGATGTATCACGCGCACAAAATGAAGTAGTGCACGAAAATTATCATCTTGTTTCCCTTCACTCAAAAAAGCCCGCGAGATTTAAACTACCTTTCTTTCCTCTCTCGCCTCTCCGAGCAGGATGCCCCCTCTCCCTCTTCCCCCTCTCACTGATATACCAGGCAGGCAGTTCTCTCTCTACGCGGAGCTTCGTTTCCCTCTACGTATCGCCGTCGTGTACGCTAGCGATCTCTCTCCCCCCGCACACTTTCGTTTCCCCTCTCTCTCATCGTAAGCGTTCGTTTCGCGGACGCGTCCTTTTTCCCTCTCTCTCATCGTAAGCGTTCGTTTCGCGGACGCGTCCGGCACAGGGACAGGGGTTTGGTGCCCTTTCTTAAATTTTACCGGAATAAAATTCCGTGTAAAATTAAAAAGGGGTTGAACGGACCCCCACGACTCGAGCATTACACCGCACCTTCTGGGGGGTTTTCTCCGGGTTAACACAGAGCTCTTATCAATGGAAAGCTCGCGTCGAGAAGGGACTATTTTGGGTGGCCAAAAAAAAAGAAGTTAATTATCAAAGTTTCAAAATAAAAGTGAATTAATTCTAAATTTAATATCAAGTGCCAACAACGATAGACGTGATGCTTTTTCCTATACAAGTTGGAAGTTTCTTTACACCTGAGATGAAATTTCGAATGACGAGCGCTTATGACTCAGTGTCGACCTTAATCATCTCTTCAGTCCCGAAAATGACCAAGTCACCCTCTCTCTCTTTCCTCAACATGGAACGACAAATAACGAGAACTTTTCCCATAGGTTCCCTAGGAATCCAATAACAATTTCTTTCAACATTAACTGTAGTTCTTCATAACTGTTGAAAGTTTCGATCATCTTAGCTTTGGGCACGCCCAAAAATGGCCGACCGTTCGTCATGTCTTTTGTCGAAATGATCTGGAAGAATTTCTTATTTTTTCTACGAACGTAAGCTGTTTCGAATTTAAATGGTGTAATATTATTATACTTGAAATGCAAGCCGTTTCTTTACAGCGTACAGCCGTGGCGAAAAAGCGATCACGTGGCGTCTGGCAGCCATTTCCTGCTTGATCGCGATCACTTTCATTTACTTCGAAATTAAAGTTCAAAGTTCAGCTAGCTAATTGGACCAAGTCATCTTGCGACTTATTGCCACTTATCTAACGCCTTTACAATGCATAGAGGGGTGGTGGCTAGCCCCTAAGCCACAGCTAACCGACAGCGCCCTATACTAACTATTACCGTTAACCTCTGCAAGTTTTGATGGAAAGGAGAAACCGGGTTAGACCGCGGAGGAAAACTCATTTTAACAAGCGGGGAGAGAACTTGCAAACTCTACGCAGAAGGATTTCTTCCCAGATTTTTCACCCGGTGCCACAGTCCGGGATCGAACCCGGGATCCTCTTGCTGCGAGGCGAAAGCGCTAACCGCTACGCCACTCCAAGTAGGATTTCACTGAGAAGGACTACGATACTGTGGACACCGTTGACCAACTCGTCAAACAGGATTTTCAAATCGTGCGGTTCTGGAACGACACTGACGATTTTGTATCTTCTCGAAAAAAGGTAAGAACAGAAATAGACCGACCTATCTGTTATTGAACACGAGCTACTATTTTTCTCAGAATTGTTAGATAAAACCAACGTCGAGTATCGTGGTACAGGTTTGACTTGCATTTTATTATAATTAATTGCTTACACGCATATCATGAGAACAAATTGATCTTGTATTACGCGCTTCTAAAATTGCTGAATGATTTAAACAGAACCATTAATTTCAATTTTAGGTCAACGTGTGCATCCCAAAAAGTTCAATACTTCAGATTGAGAACGGGGTAATCGGAGACGAGTTCGTCAACGTCGCGCAAAACATCGGTGACAAGAGAAAGTTCATGGTCGTAGGGACATTGATAATTCAATTTCTATTGCTTGAAAATCGAAAAATGGAAAATAAAACAAAATACGCGAACAAATACTACTTTTCAGCGTTCATAGACAGTAAGCTTTTGGGTTTTGTCGTTTTGATGTGTCCTCCTAGAATTTAGGAATTAATGAACTAGATGGCACCACTAATTAATGTAAACATAAACACACCCCTTTAGAAAGGTATAAAAACAGGACCCCTTGATTAGATAAGGCATTCGAGTACCGGGAACGCGACTCCACAACTTCGGACTATTATTAATTGGACTCTAAACTCGCGCTAGTATTATTTTAGCATATCTTTTACTTGTTTTTTAATAAACTATAATTATTGCACATTCGGCTAATTATTCACGTTTATCAGTACATAACAGAATGGCGACGGAGGCGAGATCGTAAGTTAACGGAAATATTTTGTATGAACTCTTGATACCGAAAACCGATCCCGCGTAAAAAGACCCCTTAGATCAGTACGTTATAGGAAACCGATAAAATTTTTAGTAGAAGTCGCGATAAAGTCCGCGAACGTTTTTTCACGCGAGAAGCCGAGAAATAGGTATGCGCGAGCCAATCAGAAATAAGCTAGAGTCGGGACGTCATTTTTGACCACGCGTGTTCGGAAGAAGCCGTCCTCGGTCCGCCATGTTTTTATTTATTTCGTTCCTAATCGAGTCAGTAACTAGAGAATTCCGAAGTTCAATGTTGAAAGGTTTATTGAAAAGGTTAGGAACAATACAAGTCTGTATGATATTGGAAACAAAGATTGCAAAAAAGAAAGACAATAGAAGGGCCGCACTTGGAGCAGTGTTCAGTTTATCCGTTAAGCCTTGGTTCCATTATTTGTATGAACTACGCTAGTTGAAAACGCTATAGCGCTGGGCGAAAACGTAAAAAACAAATCTGACGTTTGACGTTCAGCTGCAAAGTAATTTTTTTCGGTCAAGTGAAAACCATGCTTTACCGTCTAATTAGTCGCTACTAAATTTCGGCAACAACGTTCGGAATCATTAAAATATTCTAGAAACATAGCCAAGCAAGTTATAAGCTTGGAGGTTTGTTAAAACTGAAAATTCCGTCGTTACAGGAGGTCCCTTAAATGGGACAACCGAGACCAATTTGAAAGATATACTGTTTGGAATTTAGAAGCGACAGACTAACCAAATTTACAGGGGGAACAGGGGTTGGGGCAGGCTTCTAGCCCGTGAGGGGTTCGGCACTTTGTAATTATCATACCCAAATTTGAAATAAATTACGCGAATTAACAGATTTTAAATTGATTAGAAAAGTTTCAGGATTCAAAACTGATTCCAAAAATATGCAGTGTATCTTGCCGCTTTAGTATTTAATTTTAGCAGTATTAATTAATTAGTTGATTAAATGAAACTGGTTACTAGCACAATCCTTTTAATTTTATTAGTGTGAACCGTAAGTTTATCACGTCTATAAGTACACAAATATGGGTTACGACTGGGCATCTTCCGCAAGCTACTGTGACCTCAGAACTCGTATAGCGCTAAGATCCGAAGAGAGAAAACTTTGAAATTTCTGTCGCGGTGCAGCCACCAAACGGTCGAGACGATTACTAAATGGGTCACGTGAAAAAAAATCATCCAATGGAATAAAGGAGATTTGTACGTTTCGTATGGCAGGAAATCCCTCTCTCTCTCGTGAAATAGAGCCGGTTTCAGTCCCGAAACATTCTAAAGGGGGGTTTTCAAAGGCGCGTGTTGAGGGTATTTTTTAGCGAGAAGCGGACCGCGCGATTTTTTTTTTTCGCCAAGAAATTTTCTTTTTCTCGCTATCGCTTGCGCTAGCGATACTTTTTTGCCAACCGTTTTCATGTGCGCGATAAACGTGCACAGAGAGATCGTTAAGCCTAATTTTTCAGTAAATGTTTTACATTCTTTTCTAAATAATAAACATTTTAGCTGAAGAAAAACACCTTTATCACAAAACAAAACGTACTACTCATCTCCATTTTCGTCTCTACATCCATCCATTTATTCTCTTTAAATCTGTGTGTCCATAAGCTCCATATAATGTCTCTTTTTCAAACTAAATCTATCAATTTTTCTTTCTTTTCATCTAAAACTCCTTTATTCTCAGCTCGAATTAGTCATATAATTAATTGTTTACCCATTTTTATATTCACTTTTAAGTCTCGCGCTGCACTTAAAACACGCGCCAAAGTTTTCGACGCTCCTATTGGCTACGAAAAATATGACATCACAAACATTAAGCGAGAAAGAAAAACGCTTAGCGAGAATATCTAATTGAATCTGATCGGAGCGGGTAGCGATTTTTTTCCCCGCTCGCGGTTTTTACTCGCACCCGCAAAAAATATCGCTTTAATGAAAACGGTTGCTCGCGAAGCGGGTGTGAGATTTTTTGATTTTTTCTCGCACCCGCTCGATTTTTACCCTCAACACGCGCCTTTGAAAATGCACCTTAAAAGGGATGAAAGAAACGCTAAGCTAGGCAGTACAATATTGTATTGAAATTGAGGTGATAAATGATACGGAGAGAGTATAGGGTTTCATTAAAGGGAGCCAGACAAACACTTTTGCATAGGAGTAGCAGCCATTTCTCTACTTAGAGGCATGATAGAATGGTTTGAACAGAGTGCCTGCGCGGAGTGCGCGCGTCTTTCTCTGCCCTCTTATTGTCGGAAACGATGAACCGCGGTGCGTTTGTTTTCCCGTAATTAATTAGTTTCATTAGCGACGTCTAAAATTTGTTAGTTTTTAAATATTCATTGAAAATACTGAGAGGGGGGGTATGGAGTCCATGGACATCTGATTGTAATCACGTACTACTAAGAACTTAAGGTATATCGGTGGGCCATCTCATATATCACCTTAATGATTTATGAAACCTCTAATACTACGTAAGCAAATAATAGGTAATAATACGATAAAAATATGCCACTCTAACCACACCTAGCTAATTCGAAAGAATTTTCGTGACTTGTTTACGTTTCGATACAAAGCGGGGCAAAAGTCGAACAAATACCTCCACTATGGTTTTTTAGGCACGCGTGTATAAATTATTGATAGAGATAGGTTTTTAAACGAGTCTTTCGTGTCATACTTAGAGTATGATAAAGGGAAGGCTTTCACTGGGGTATTGGTTCGTATAATTTAGTACTAGGGTGCGATTATAGGCAGACATAAACTTTAATTTTAGATGATCAATGTATGGTATTACGGAAAAAACTGAGAATGACAAAGCTAAATGAGAACTAAACGGGATGGAAAGGTTTAGGCTAAGAAGAAGAGTAAAAATTGCATCAAGTCTAACGCCCGACATTTTACCCTGATACGCGCTAAAGTTAATATAAAGAACCGAGGACAATTCCAGTTAGGGTAACTATTGGATTAACACGGACATGTTGCTAGCTAGACTCAACTAATAGCCAAGAATAAACTCAACCGGTAACCATTAAAACCTAATGATAACCTAATAAATCTAGCAGTAAAATATACGACCGTGGCAATTCTAGTGGCTTTACATTTGGATATGACTCGCGTATTTGGGGATGAAATTAACGCTTAGATAATAAACCCTACTCACGCAAAACCAGTTTCAGAAGGATTCAGATGACTCGATCAGCTCCAGTCCCCAGAAAATCCACCGTTGACCACGGGCACTCACCTATGCTGACGCGTACTTAAATCGAAAATCTGGTTAACCAAAAACGGGCTAAGTTCATGTCAAACACGGATTAAACAGTGTCCAAATCCGACGAGAGTTCACGGTTGAGAGGAACGTTTGGCGGGTTTGCGTTATCTAATTTGATAACGTATATGTGGTATCGGGGAAGGTATGAGGGCGCGTGCGAAGTAGGCCAATCGAGAGCGCAAAAGTGTCTAAAAAAGGAAGACGTCTACAATGACGCGAAAAAAAATCTACATAAAAATGAAGTTTAATAATTGAAGCGGTTGGAGATTTGTAATTTATATTAGCCTACTTACGCCAACTTATCTCAGTAAATTGGCAATAGTGGCCCGCAGTCAGCCGAAATAGGTTAGAAATAGGTCTACTAACTTCCGTTATTACGCGTTTCTTGAATAAACATCTTCAGCCAATAAAAGCGGTAAAAATGTTTTAGGGAGCATGACCTTTCACATCGTACGAATGAAAAGCTACTAAATATAATGCAAAGAGGATTTTGGCGCCTTAATTTAATTCGAAAAGCTGAAAGATAAAAAATGTGAAATTGAAATTTGGAAAGTGGCAAAGTATGTTTAAAGGAAAAGAACACCTTTCCTAAAATTTGGTCTTAAACGAAAGAGTATAGTTTAATTAAGAAGAGAAAAATGTTAAAAAAATTTGGCTTACCCAAAATTACGAATTATGGGTAGTTAAAGCAACCTAAACTCCACGAATACCGCGAATCCATTTTTAAAAAATGAAACCAAGAAGTGACGTTCCTGGTTTCTCTTCGTCTATTGGATAAAATTGAAAACCAATCTTCGCGCCGCGTTTTAGTCACGTGCCCAAACATTGCAAACGTCTGCTCGCTATTAACACAAAACCAATGCAAGGCTTAGAGAAGGTATGTCCTTAATGTATCTGGTTAAATATTAAAATTGTCATTCATATTTAAATGATCTCAGATAAAGTCTCTTCGTTTTAGCACCACAATCAGAGGGCTAAATCTAAGGCGGGTATGCTTTTAGGATTACTTGATTTAAATTAAAATTTGAACTAGCGTGAAAGAGAAAGCTAGGAAGGATAAGGCATGGGCCTAGGGAAGCTAAACTGAATTAAGTTTGCCTGTGATTAATTTCAATAAATATCGTGAAGTTGTCTATAAGAATTTAATATCTAATATTCACGATTTCAATTTAAAGAATGGCTGGTGCTAGAGGGTCTATTCGAGTACAGCCCTACCAATTTGAGCCAGAGTACACTGATGAAGAATTGGCCCAGAGGGAAAGACTTGATGAAGAAAATATTGAACACAGGCAAGGGGGTTTAAACATTAATGTGACCCAAATTAAGGACAATTGTTCTTGCACTGAATGCATACCCCAGTGGCTGCAAGAAGGCGCTGAAGATTTAGAAGACGTTAATGACCATATAAGGCAACAACTGAGGCATTATATAGGAGAAAAAGATGTTCAAAATGGAATTGTTTGTTGTAAACAAATTCCCGAAATTATAAAATTTTTAAACGAAAACGAATCTGACAGTGAAGTGGAGGAAGGAGATAATATTGCAGCGTGGGTCACCCAACACAGCCTATTTAAGCATTCATGTTTACGGCGTAGGGCTTTAGAAGGCTCGTTTAGAGGATATTATCATTTGAAAAGGGGTGGGGCAGCTACCAGAAGATTAACTAATAGGTAAAATTTTGCTTTTCTAATCGATAATTAAAATTTTTACTCAGTATGTATAGATATACAGCATACCGCAGTTTTACACACATGGTGCATAATAAGCTGGGGTTCAGAAATAGGAGAGTAATCCCGTTTTGCACTCTTTTAAGAATTAGAAAAAAATTTCAAGAGAACAACGCAAACAACTATATAGGCTATAAATCCGCTTGGGAGTTTAAATAAAATTTAGTAACCTGAACATTCATAAACAATTTAAGATAATTACTAAATGTATTTGAACTAAGTAGTGATGATTCTCCATGTTTTTACCAGAGGGAACTACGGGTATTATTCAGCAAAAACAAAAACAATTTTTTTTGTTTTGCTGAATATTACCATGACTTTTTCCTTAGTTAAATCAAAGTGGTATATGGTGAAAAACATTTAAAATAATTAGTCACAAAACAAAAACATTTCAAATAATTAGTCACAAACAAAAACATTTCAAATAATTAGTCACAAACACTTCAAATAATTAGTCAAAAATATTTCAAAACTTAATCAAAAATATTTAAAAAAGTAGAAATATTTCAAAAATTTATTGAAAAATTTTTCAAAACCTAGAAATATTTCAATTTTAGTCTAAGTAGTCAAAAATATTTTTAAATACGTGAAAAATATGTAGAAGTATAATTCTAAAATTCAGTCAAGTCAAATTTTAGAAATATTCACTAAAACGTTTGAAGAAACATTTTAATTTTAAATTAGCAGGTTATCTCTTCAGTATTAAAGAAGTTCCTAGTTGATGGTTATTTGCAAACAAGAATGTGATGCATAGTTTTTCAGTCTCATTGTTAAAAGAAATGTTAAAATTTAAGTTTTACAACTGCAATCTTCTTCATTTTGCTGCACTAACGAGTACAGATTTTTCTGGACGAGGTATTGGGGCTGTATTTGTCGAAAATTTCCTTTCTCTATCCTCTTTGATCTTATTACTATCCAGTTGACTTTCTAAATATTACTAAGTAGATCAAAAACGTACGAATATGATTTTGGTTCCTTGTAGGGTCTGGCGTGCCATTCTCCCGTCGCTTTCGAATAATAATAAAAAAAATCGTCCCTATTTTGATTCTCACTTGCAATTTGATAACGAAAGCTTCTATCACTATTGAAATTGTGATCGAGAATTGTTAGTATTGTTCTGGCTTCCATGGCTTCATAGTCGAAATCTCTTAGCTTAGGACAATACTTATTCATCAAACTATGATAATTTTCCAATGCTGATGTATGGGAGAACTCATTCATTTGCCTTAAATCTTTGACTAGTCGTTGCTCTTTCATTACTGTTGATAAAGCAACAAGAGTAGCACTGCTTGGCTTGATCCATTTTTTGCGACGAATAGCTTCAGAAGATAGTTTATCGTGAACGCACTTTTTGTATTTGCCATTTTTATGAAAAATGTGTCGATTGGATATGTGAAATAGCGTTGAATTCCACATATCGATTAATAAGTCGGGGTCCTTATTGCAGTTTTCCGCGCAATACCACAAGTGACGGGAAATAGATTTCAGCCAAGGTTGAAGTTCTTTATGGTCTTTATTTGCAGCTAGTTTGGCTAATATTATTCTAACAGATTTTGCTAAATGCCAAACATCAAACTGGTGAACTATTTTAGGCCACGATTTCCTTAAGTACGCTCTGACTTGGATGTGCCTATCCGCAGTCAATCGATTTATTTCAATTTTTTCATTTTGGAATTTATTTAAGCAACGCAATGCTT
The DNA here is from genome assembly GCF_054372755.1 of Phalangium opilio. NCBI lineage: Eukaryota > Metazoa > Arthropoda > Arachnida > Opiliones > Phalangiidae > Phalangium > Phalangium opilio. The sequence goes on from NW_028324235.1 coordinate 789,420, forward strand.
TCAGTTCCATATTTGTTGATTTCTAATCTACTTCTGTTTTTCGTACAATTTCAAAATGGACGCACTTGTAAGTATCTTGATCCATGAGAGTATAGGTACAAAATTTCGCAGAGTGACCTGGGGAATCGCAACGCCCATCAGCCGATAGATTCATTTCATTTTTTTCTTTATATCAGCGATGATATTTGCTTGTTCCTCTTCCCACGCATGCTTTATTCCGGGAATTACAAGTTGACGTTGGTATTTGAAGTAGGTTGTTTTGCCGATTCCTTTGATACCCATAAACTTGAAGAAAAATCCAGCTGTTGAAATACGAGACCTGTAAGCAACGTGCAAGCTGCAATAAGAAGATTTCCAACAGGCATTTTCCCCAGGATTGGTTGGCTTTTCCAGGAGTTTTCATGGCCATTTATACACTCATAAAAAACTAACAACTGGCTACCTTCACTTTCAGATTTTCTAATTGTACTTATATCAATTATACTATTGCATGATTCTTCTTGGCATTTTGCACGCCAAAGTAACTCATCGAGCTGGCAATCAAAAAGTATATATTTCTTTTCCTTGGCAAATCTTGTTGGTAGTGGAATTTCAGATTCAACAGTGGATTCAATGGTCATATCACTCTCTGAGACATCCATACTGGGTTCATACATGGACCCGGTAGCATTGAAACCGTCATCAGTTGGTGTCATAGGAATTGTGGAACTATTTGGCGTTTTAATTGCTGTTTCATTGAGCTCAAAGTTTGAAGCTCTTTTAGAAGTATCAATTATAGCAGATATGAGGAAATTGAACTTGTTTCTAAAAAGCTTTTAGTCACTGAAGTAGTTGCTGCCTTTGGAGTTGAATGCAAAATTATATCCCGATCGTGTTTGACTGTGTAGGTATGGTCTCTCATTATAACCTGCACATTGAAATCTTTTTGGGTTTCCATCTCCTTTCGAATATCCTCCTCTGTACATGTCTCAGTTCTTATTTCTGTAAAGTTTTTTACGCATTCAACTTGAACTGCTATGGAACTTATTTCAATATCTACTTGAGTTGAAACAGATGTTGATGCGCATTTTGAACTCTGGTTTTCAAAAGTGCTTCCTGGAATACTTGAGTTGCATTCACCTTCTACCTCTTTTACAGTTTGCAAATTGACGGAATGTGATGGCAAATTTAGAGTTGGATATGCCTCAGGATGCAATTTCTTATGTATTTTCCAGTTCATTAGGCGCTGTTTTAAATCTGATTCAAAGCATTCTTCAGCGAAATGAACTTCACAAACTCTATATGCGTGATCTTTTAAACTTGTTTGTGTTTCATTTGTTAAATGACAAGATTTAAATTCTTGAAAAGCTTCGTTATACAGTTTTTTTACATCTTCCCTTGCATATTTAATCCATTTCTTAACTCGTTCGAGATCATTTATGAAGTTGGGAACTCGGAAAAAACTAAAAGGCCTCTTCCCTAATATATTTTTACATCCTGAGATTATACAATACCCCATTTTACACGTAGTACTGTTTATAAAAACATCTTTGAAAATTAAAACTTCATAATTTCACTCAACGTTAAGCCTTGCATCGGTTGCCCCAGTAGCACTGCCGACGTAGGGCCTACATGGTCGGCTTTGTGTGTTACCGACGAGTTGGTAAAAAGTCACTAATAAGTCGGGAGAGTAATGGTTTGAAAGTCGAAATGTCCGCCTGGAGGGACGATGGCCCGCCGGTTTTCCTACTGTTTTGAGGCTACTATAAAACGACTGTTGGCCGACTATATGTCGGCGTCATTATGCCTACCTAAAGCCGCGCTCAATCCGACGATTTCGCGGCTTTTTAGTATAGGAACGGTAAATCGTCGGTAAAGGGCTGGTAGAGTAAGGGTTTGAGAGTCGAAATGTCCACCCGGCGGGACGACGGCCTGCCGGTTTTCAGACTGTTATGAGGCGACCATAAAACGACTGTTGGCCGACTATAGGTCGGCGTCATTATGCCTAACTAAAGCCGCGCTCAATCCGACGATTTCGCGGCTTTTTAGTATAGGAACGGTAAATCGTCAGGAAAGTGCTGGTAGAGTAAGGGTTTGAGAATCGAAATGTCCGCCAGGTGGGACGACGGCCCACTGGTTTACCGACTGTTACGACACGAATGAAATAGGACCCTCATCCAACCGTTTGAGAGTCGACTTAACCGCCTGTCAGCAAGAGGTCCGACGCTTTTGCGACGATCAAACCTTAACTCGAGGCTCGACGGTTTTGCGACGATCAAGCCTTAACTCGAGGCTTCATTCGCTTATAGTAGAGGATACTGATACCAAGTATTGAAATTTCTTTAATACATTTTCAATGAAAATCACTTTAGAATTTGTACTTTGAATATTTCAAGTAACATACAGGTTGAGCATCAATTATAACAATTTCAAATATTAAACAATGTATTCGATATTACACGACTAGTCGAATGGAAATATTAGCTGCCTAGCTAATTGGTTTTAACCAAAAGTAAATTTTTTAGGGCGAGTATAATATTTACAACAATTAAAGCATTTATTAATATTCATTGTTAATATCTTCGATGTGGCCAGTTACTTTCTCTTAAATTACAAAAATCTTAATGAAAAATATACAGGGTTGCTACGGAATTTTCAGAACAAAATTTCCGGACTTTTCCAGGTTTTCCCTGACCTTTTTCTCAGATTTTCCCAGACCTTTGAAGGCGGTAGGGTAAATTTTTACAGCACGTTTTAAGTGCTTATAATTAAATAAACCCTCTACATTAAGTTTTCCACTGTATTTGTTGCACCAAAATGAATAAGAATAATGTTTACTATAAATAACAGTCTTAAGAGCTTTTTTGAAGGCATTTACGTTATAAAAACAATTCTAGACATTTTTAAGGATTGCTCATGGAGTTTTCTGTGTTAAGAGAGGATAAGGACAAACTTTCATTACTCTTTCAATGAATACTTTTACCCACTAAAATCAAGTTCCCAGAATTTGCCAAAATTTTTAAAATTTCCCGACTTTTCCCTGACCTTTTGAACCATTTTTAAATTCCCTGACTTTTCCAGGATATCCAGGTACTGTGGCAACCCTGATATACACTTACAGATTTTTTTAAGGAAAAAGAAAAACATACAATTCTAAAGGGTATTATTTCACACATTTTTCTCTGGAAAGGCTAACTTGCTTTCGCACTAGCAGCGCCCTCTTCGATGATGACGTGCATGGCGTTATCTTAGTTACGCCAATAGAACAGAGGCGTGTCACCTGACCCGAGAAATTACAGGAGGGAAAATTCAAACTAGAAAATAAGATGTGTTTTCTTGCTTTGCAGTTTTTTTGTAACCTTATGTTTCTAGTGTTGCCAAAAATATAGTATTATCAACTTCTGCTTGTGGGTCGAAATATAGTATAAGTTAAATATATAACAAAAAAAATTTGGTGGCATATGCGGAATAGTAAAAGTCAAAAAAACCGTCCCACGGAAAAGAAGGCCTATACAACAACTTCGTTTTTCATTTTACTCTTTTATAACGTGACCATACCGACTAGCAGGAAGGAGTTGGTAATCAATTGGCAAAAGTGGGTTACATGTTTAGGACGGTAGGGAAGCCTACTTTAAACCATCTCAGTTCTAACTGTCGGATAAATGTCGGTTACTAAACGGCCTAAGCATAACTTTGCTTTTAATTTTACTCTTCTTAAACGTCACAATACCGACTAGCGCGAGAGAGTCGGTAATCAATTGGCAAAAAATAAGTTGAAATTTTCTAGACGGTAGGCAAGCCTACTTTAAACCATCTCAATTCCAACTGTCAGATAGATGTCGGCATTGCCAACTAAAAGAAGTAGTCGGCTTCATGAGTCGGAAAAGTATCGGAATAAGCATGGTACAGCTGACTGGACCGTAAACCGACTATTCGACCTTTAACCGACTGTTATGCGGAAGGCTTGTGCTACTGGGGATGTGTGTTAATAGCGAGCAGACTTTTGCAATGTTTGGCCACGTGACTAAAACGCGGCGCGAAGATTGGTTTTCAATTATATCCAATAGACGAAGAGAAACCAGGAACGTCACTTCTTGGTTTCATTTTTTAAAAATGGATTCGCGGTATTCGTGGAGTTTAGGTTGCTTTAACTACCCATAATTCGTAATTTTGGGTAAGCCAAATTTTTTTAACATTTTTCTCTTCTTAATTAAACTATACTCTTTCGTTTAAGACCAAATTTTAGGATAGGTGTTCTTTTCCTTTAAATGAATTTGGTCATTTCGATAAGCTATAGGTTGATCAAATTAAACCCAAGATTAAAAGCAAAAATAAAATCGTTATTCCAGCTCATAATTAAGCGAGCAAACGAGTAAAAACGCTTGGAAACCATTAAATATTGACATGAGTTAATAATTGAGTTAGGGAGCTAACATATTATTAACTCATGATATTGACTATTAATTATTATTTAAAAAAAAATTAGGTAAGCTAGTTTACCTAATTTTTTTTGGCTACCGAATTTTGCTAACCCGGCATAACTCTCAGAATTTTTCAGAAAATTAAGCGGCGTCTGCTTATAATAAGATAAGACTTTGAAAAAACATAGGCATAAATGAATATGAATTAAGTCCTTCTGGCACGACGACTGCTCAGACGCTGAACGACGACTCCTCAGACGCTTGACAACACCCGAACAGCGCTACTCGAATTTCTCCGGGAACTTCCCCATTTCCCAAGACAATTTCTGAATCCGCCATACCCAGCACACGAGCACCATTTACACTTTTACAGCAAGTACAAATCAAAAATGTCCAATATCTGTATGAAATATATTTGTTTATTGTGAAAGAAATTAAATTCTTAAGGACACCATGTATTTCCATTTCTATCAGGTGCTTTAGTATGAGGTCTATCCCAAGTCCATGGTTCATCTTAAATGAATTCGTACAAATTAAAAATTTACCCCAAGATGGTGGCTATATCCTTTTAAGAAGCTTGTCCCAATTTTTCCAAGCCAAGCCAAGCCTCTTAAGGACTAGAATTTAATTAAAATTCGTAAACCCTAACCTGTATTTTCGTATTTTTTAATTGGAATATCGTAGGGTATTGGAAAACATCCTGGTTCCCTTCCTAATTTAAATTAATAAAAACTGTCTTTGTAGACAAAGACTCGAAAAAGTAAAAGATAAGTGTTGAAAATTAATGGCCTGAAGTACAGATATTCAAATTTTCATTTTTGAAGACACGATCGTAAAACATCGATTATTTGAAAAATTCTTATCTTAGTTTTTTTTTACCAAATTTACTTAAGAAAAAATATTCTATCATGAAACATGTGCGTCATTTTAAAAATGGTACGCGTTTAAATTTTATTTTCTATCAGAAATTTAGGTTTGAGTAATCGGCCCTTTAAGAAGAATAAAATGGACAGAAAATCGTTGATAGCTGATAAAAAACAGTTTTAAAACTTAACAAATCGTGTTCGTAAATTTTAAAGTTTAATAAGTATCAAAATTAACGTGATAAATAGCTCCCAAAAGATCACTATCAATCAAAAGATCTTTTCGACGCAAAAACCTACATCACAGCCCGACGACCTTGTAATTTTCTGCTTCACAGTATATAAAAGTTCGAGTATTTCAACCTTTTAAAAGCAAATGTTAGTCAAAAGTAAACCCTATTATCAAGGTAACTATTTCAAAATACTTTAAGATGATATTTTTACGAAAACTACTATTTAGAGCAAAATACTTGTATAATTAATGTAGAAAATTATTTTGAGCAAATTTAAATTTGGTGGAAAAAACTAAGATAAGAATTTTTTCAAATAATCGATGTTTTACGATCGTGTCTTCAAAAGTGAAAATTTGAATATCTTTTACTTCAGGCCATTAATTTTCAACACTAATCTGTTGCCTTTTCGAGTCTTTGTCTACAAAGACAGTTTTTAATAATATCTGCCACTTCAGTCTTAATATTAATTAAAATTCTTCAGAAACTTTAGGAGAGTAAGTCTTAGGACATTATTAGTTAACGCGTTTTGAACTAACCAATAAAATCTAATATAAAACTGTCACTCCTGACTGCTTGACTTGACAATGAACGCCCAGTCAAACTCAAATTGCTTTCCATTGGTAGGCGGCTGGTAACTTAATTCACCATTGGTAGGCGGCTGGTAACATAATTCACCATTGGTAGGCGGCTGGTAACTTAATTCACCATTGGTAGGCGGCTGGTAACTTAATTTACCATTGGTAAGCGGGTGGTAACTTAATTTATAATTGGTAGGCGGCTGGTAGCTAAATTCACCATTGGTAGGCGGCTGGTAACTTAATTCACCATTGGTAGGCGGCTGGTAACTTAATTCACCATTGGTAGGCGGCTGGTAACTTAGTTCACCATTGGTAGGCGGCTGGTAACTTAGTTCACTATTGGTAGCGAGCTGGTAACTTAATTCACCATTGGTAGGCGGCTGGTAACTTAATTCACCATTGCTAGGCCGCTGGTAACTTAATTCACCATTGGTAGGCGGGTAGTAACTTAATTCACCATTGGTAGGCGGGTAGTAACTTAATTCACCATTGGTAGTTGGCTGGTATCTTAATTCATGAATGGTAGGCGGCTGATAACTTAATTCACCATTGGTAGGCGGCTGGTAACTTAATTCACCATTGGTAGGCGGCTGGTAACTTAATTCACCATTGGTAGGCGGCTGGTAACTAAATTCACCATTGGTAGGCGGCTGGTAACTTAATTCACCATTGGTAGGCGGCTGGTAACTAAATTCACCATTGGTAGGCGGCTGGTAACTCATTCACCATTGGTAG